>NC_088407.1:93884164-93956664 GCF_034236695.1 Oncorhynchus nerka
TAGCTGGTCTGTCATAATATAATAGTAGATCTACCTGGTCTGTCAAATCAGAATAGAGACAGTAGATCTAGGTGGTCTGTCATAATATAATAGAGACAGTAGATCTAGCTGGTCTGTCATAATATAATAGAGACAGTAGATCTAGCTGGTCTGTCATAATATAATAGAGACAGTAGATCTAGCTGGTCTGTCATAAAATAATAGAGACATAGATCTAGATCTAGCTGGTCTGTCATAATATAATAGAGACAGTAGATCTAGCTGGTCTGTCATAATATAATAGAGACAGTAGATCTAGCTGGTCTGTCATAATATAATAGAGACAGTAGATCTAGCTGGTCTGTCATAATATAATAGAGAGACAGTAGATCTAGCTGGTCTGTCATAATATAATAGAGACATAGATCTAGCTGGTCTGTCATAATATAATAGAGACAGTAGATCTAGCTGGTCTGTCATAATATAATAGAGACAGTAGATCTAGCTGGTCTGTCATAATATAATAGAGACAGTAGATCTAGCTGGTCTGTCATAATATAATAGAGACAGTAGATCTAGCTGGTCTGTCATAATATAATAGAGAATAGATCTAGCTGGTCTGTCATAGATAATAGAGACAGTAGATCTAGCTGGTCTGTCATAATATAATAGAGACAGTAGATCTAGCTGGTCTGTCATAATATAATAGAGACAGTAGATCTAGAGACAGTAGATCTAGCTGGTCTGTCATAATATAATAGAGACAGTAGATCTAGCTGGTCTGTCATAATATAATAGAGACAGTAGATCTAGCTGGTCTGTCATAATATAATAGAGACAGTAGATCTAGCTGGTCTGTCATAATATAATAGAGACAGTAGATCTAGCTGGTCTGTCATAATATAATAGAGACAGTAGATCTAGCTGGTCTGTCATAATATAATAGAGACAGTAGATCTAGCTGGTCTGTCATAATATAATAGAGACAGTAGATCTAGCTGGTCTGTCATAATATAATAGAGACAGTAGATCTAGCTGGTCTGTCATAATATAATAGAGACAGTAGATCTAGCTGGTCTGTCATAATATAATAGAGACAGTAGATCTAGCTGGTCTGTCATAATATAATAGAGACAGTAGATCTAGCTGGTCTGTCATAATATAATAGAGACAGTAGATCTAGCTGGTCTGTCATAATATAATAGAGACAGTAGATCTAGCTGGTCTGTCATAATATAATAGAGACAGTAGATCTAGCTGGTCTGTCATAATATAATAGAGACAGTAGATCTAGATCTAGCTGGTCTGTCATAATATAATAGAGACAGTAGATCTAGCTGGTCTGTCATAATATAATAGAGACAGTAGATCTAGCTGGTAATATCTAGCTGGTCTGGTCTGTCATAATATAATAGAGACAGTAGATCTAGCTGGTCTGTCATAATATAATAGAGACAGTAGATCTAGCTGGTCTGTCATAATATAATAGAGACAGTAGATCTAGCTGGTCTGTCATAATATAATAGAGACAGTAGATCTAGCTGGTCTGTCATAATATAATAGAGACAGTAGATCTAGCTGGTCTGTCATAATATAATAGAGACAGTAGATCTAGCTGGTCTGTCATAATATAATAGAGACAGTAGATCTAGCTGGTCTGTCATAATATAATAGAGACAGTAGATCTAGCTGGTCTGTCATAATATAATAGAGACAGTAGATCTAGCTGGTCTGTCATAATATAATAGAGACAGTAGATCTAGCTGGTCTGTCATAATATAATAGAGACATAGAGACATAGATCTAGATATAATAGAGACAGTAGATCTAGCTGGTCTGTCATAATATAATAGAGACAGTAGATCTAGCTGGTCTGTCATAATATAATAGAGACAGTAGATCTAGCTGGTCTGTCATAATATAATAGAGACAGTAGATCTAGCTGGTCTGTCATAATATAATAGAGACAGTAGATCTAGCTGGTCTGTCATAATATAATAGAGACAGTAGATCTAGCTGGTCTGTCATAATATAATAGAGACAGTAGATCTAGCTGGTCTGTCATAATATAATAGAGACAGTAGATCTAGCTGGTCTGTCATAATATAATAGAGACAGTAGATCTAGAGACAGTAGATCTAGCTGGTCTGTCATAATATAATAGAGACAGTAGATCTAGCTGGTCTGTCATAATATAATAGTAGACTAGCTGGTCTGTAGAGACAGTAGATCTAGCTGGTCTGTCATAATATAATAGAGACAGTAGATCTAGCTGGTCTGTCATAATATAATAGAGACAGTAGATCTAGCTGGTCTGTCATAATATAATAGAGACAGTAGATCTAGCTGGTCTGTCATAATATAATAGAGACTAGTAGACAGTAGATCTAGCTGGTCTGTCATAATATAATAGAGACAGTAGATCTAGCTGGTCTGTCATAATATAATAGAGACAGTAGATCTAGCTGGTCTGTCATAATATAATAGAGACAGTAGATCTAGCTGGTCTGTCATAATATAATAGAGACAGTAGATCTAGCTGGTCTGTCATAATATAATAGAGACAGTAGATCTAGCTGGTCTGTCATAATATAATAGAGACAGTAGATCTAGCTGGTCTGTCATAATATAATAGAGACAGTAGATCTAGCTGGTCTGTCATAATATAATAGAGACAGTAGATCTAGCTGGTCTGTCATAATATAATAGAGACAGTAGATCTAGCTGGTCTGTCATAATATAATAGAGACAGTAGATCTAGCTGGTCTGTCATAATATAATAGAGACAGTAGATCTAGCTGGTCTGTCATAATATAATCTAGAGTCATAATATAGAGACAGTAGATCTAGCTGGTCTGTCATAATATAATAGAGACAGTAGATCTAGCTGGTCTGTCATAATATAATAGAGACAGTAGATCTAGCTGGTCTGTCATAATATAATAGAGACAGTAGATCTAGCTGGTCTGTCATAATATAATAGAGACAGTAGATCTAGCTGGTCTGTCATAATATAATAGAGACAGTAGATCTAGCTGGTCTGTCATAATATAATAGAGACAGTAGATCTAGCTGGTCTGTCATAATATAATAGAGACAGTAGATCTAGCTGGTCTGTCATAATATAATAGAGACAGTAGATCTAGCTGGTCTGTCATAATATAATAGAGACAGTAGATCTAGCTGGTCTGTCATAATATAATAGAGACAGTAGATCTAGCTGGTCTGTCATAATATAATAGAGACAGTAGATCTAGCTGGTCTGTCATAATATAATAGAGACAGTAGATCTAGCTGGTCTGTCATAATATAATAGAGACAGTAGATCTAGCTGGTCTGTCATAATATAATAGAGACAGTAGATCAGCTGGTCTGTCATAATATAATAGAGACAGTAGATCTAGCTGGTCTGTCATAATATAATAGAGAGAGTAGATCTAGCTGGTCTGTCATAATATAATAGAGACAGTAGATCTAGCTGGTCTGTCATAATATAATAGAGACAGTAGATCTAGCTGGTCTGTCATAATATAATAGAGACAGTAGATCTAGCTGGTCTGTCATAATATAATAGAGACAGTAGATCTAGCTGGTCTGTCATAATATAATAGAGACAGTAGATCTAGCTGGTCTGTCATAATATAATAGAGACAGTAGATCTAGCTGGTCTGTCATAATATAATAGAGACAGTAGATCTAGCTGGTCTGTCATAATATAATAGAGACAGTAGATCTAGCTGGTCTGTCATAATATAATAGAGACAGTAGATCTAGCTGGTCTGTCATAATATAATAGAGACAGTAGATCTAGCTGGTCTGTCATAATAATAATAGAGACAGTAGATCTAGCTGGTCTGTCATAATATAATAGAGACAGTAGATCTAGCTGGTCTGTCATAATATAATAGAGACAGTAGATCTAGCTGGTCTGTCATAATATAATAGAGACAGTAGATCTAGCTGGTCTGTCATAATATAATAGAGACAGTAGATCTAGCTGGTCTGTCATAATATAATAGAGACAGTAGATCTAGCTGGTCTGTCATAATATAATAGAGACAGTAGATCTAGCTGGTCTGTCATAATATAATAGAGACAGTAGATCTAGCTGGTCTGTCATAATATAATAGAGACAGTAGATCTAGCTGGTCTGTCATAATATAATAGAGACAGTAGATCTAGCTGGTCTGTCATAATATAATAGAGACAGTAGATCTAGCTGGTCTGTCATAATATAAGACAGTAGATCTAGCTGGTCTGTCATAATATAATAGAGACAGTAGATCTAGCTAGTCTGGTCTGTCATAATATAATAGAGACAGTAGATCTAGCTGGTCTGATCTAGCTGGTCTGTCATAATATAATAGAGACAGTAGATCTAGCTGGTCTGTCATAATATAATAGAGACAGTAGATCTAGCTGGTCTGTCATAATATAATAGAGACAGTAGATCTAGCTGGTCTGTCATAATATAATAGAGACAGTAGATCTAGCTGGTCTGTCATAATATAATAGAGACAGTAGATCTAGCTGGTCTGTCATAATATAATAGAGACAGTAGATCTAGCTGGTCTGTCATAATATAATAGAGACAGTAGATCTAGCTGGTCTGTCATAATATAATAGAGACATAGAGACAGTAGATCTAGCCTGTCTGTCATAATATAATAGAGACAGTAGATCTAGCTGGTCTGTCATAATATAATAGAGACAGTAGATCTAGCTGGTCTGTCATAATATAATAGAGACAGTAGATCTAGCTGGTCTGTCATAATATAATAGAGACAGTAGATCTAGCTGGTCTGTCATAAATATAATAGAGACAGTAGATCTAGCTGGTCTGTCATAATATAATAGAGACAGTAGATCTAGCTGGTCTGTCATAATATAATAGAGACAGTAGATCTAGCTGGTCTGTCATAATATAATAGAGACAGTAGATCTAGCTGGTCTGTCATAATATAATAGAGACAGTAGATCTAGCTGGTCTGTCATAATATAATAGAGACAGTAGATCTAGCTGGTCTGTCATAATATAATAGAGACAGTAGATCTAGCTGGTCTGTCATAATATAATAGAGACATAGATCTAGCTGGTCTGTCATAGATAGTAGACTAGATCTAGCTGGTCTGTCATAATATAATAGAGACAGTAGATCTAGCTGGTCTGTCATAATATAATAGACAGTAGATCTAGCTGGTCTGTCATAATATAATAGAGACAGTAGATCTAGCTGGTCTGTCATAATATAATAGAGACAGTAGATCTAGCTGGTCTGTCATAATATAATAGAGACAGTAGATCTAGCTGGTCTGTCATAATATAATAGAGACAGTAGATCTAGCTGGTCTGTCATAATATAATAGAGACAGTAGATCTAGCTGGTCTGTCATAATATAGAGACAGTAGATCTAGCTGGTCTGTCATAATATAATAGCTGGTCTGTCATAATATAATAGAGACAGTAGATCTAGCTGGTCTGTCATCTAGAGACAGTAGATCTATGTCATATAATAGAGACAGTAGATCTAGCTGGTCTGTCATAATATAATAGAGACAGTAGATCTAGCTGGTCTGTCATAATATAATAGAGACAGTAGATCTAGCTGGTCTGTCATAATATAATAGAGACAGTAGATCTAGCTGGTCTGTCATAATATAATAGAGACAGTAGATCTAGCTGGTCTGTCATAATATAATAGAGACAGTAGATCTAGCTGGTCTGTCATAATATAATAGAGACAGTAGATCTAGCTGGTCTGTCATAATATAATAGAGACAGTAGATCTAGCTGGTCTGTCATAATATAATAGAGACAGTAGATCTAGCTGGTCTGTCATAATATAATAGAGACAGTAGATCTAGCTGGTCTGTCATAATATAATAGAGACAGTAGATCTAGCTGGTCTGTCATAATATAATAGAGACAGTAGATCTAGCTGGTCTGTCATAATATAATAGAGACAGTAGATCTAGCTGGTTCATAATATAATAGAGACAGTAGATCTAGAATAGAGACAGTAGATCTAGCTGGTCTGTCATAATAATATAATAGAGACAGTAGATCTAGCTGGTCTGTCATAATATAATAGAGACAGTAGATCTAGCTGGTCTGTCATAATAATAATAGAGACAGTAGATCTAGCTGGTCTGTCATAATATAATAGAGACAGTAGATCTAGCTGGTCTGTCATAATATAATAGAGACAGTAGATCTAGCTGGTCTGTCATAATATAATAGAGACAGTAGATCTAGCTGGTCTGTCATAATATAATAGAGACAGTAGATCTAGCTGGTCTGTCATAATATAATAGAGACAGTAGATCTAGCTGGTCTGTCATAATATAATAGAGACAGTAGATCTAGCTGGTCTGTCATAATATAAAGTAGATAGCTGGTCTGTCATAATATAGAGACAGTAGATCTAGCTGGTCTGTCATAATATAATAGAGACAGTAGATCTAGCTGGTCTGTCATAATAATATAGAGCTGGTCTGTCATAATATAATAGAGACAGTAGATCTAGCTGGTCTGTCATAATATATAATAGACAGTAGATCTAGCTGGTCTGTCATAATATAATAGAGACAGTAGATCTAGCTGGTCTGTCATAATATAATAGAGACAGTAGATCTAGCTGGTCTGTCATAATATAATAGAGACAGTAGATCTAGCTGGTCTGTCATCATATAATATAATAGAGACAGTAGATCTAGCTGGTCTGTCATAATATAATAGAGACAGTAGATCTAGCTGGTCTGTCATAATATAATAGAGACAGTAGATCTAGCTGGTCTGTCATAATATAATAGAGACAGTAGATCTAGCTGGTCTGTCATAATATATAATAGAGACAGTAGATCTAGCTGGTCTGTCATAATATAATAGAGACAGTAGATCTAGCTGGTCTGTCATAATATAATAGAGACAGTAGATCTAGCTGGTCTGTCATAATATAATAGAGACAGTAGATCTAGCTGGTCTGTCATAATATAATAGAGACAGTAGATCTATATAATAGAGACAGTAGATCTAGCTGGTCTGTCATAATATAATAGAGACAGTAGATCTAGCTGGTCTGTCATAATATAATAACAGAGACAGTAGATCTAGCTGGTCTGTCATAATATAATAGAGACAGTAGATCTAGCTGGTCTGTCATAATATAATAGAGACAGTAGATCTAGCTGGTCTGTCATAATATAATAGAGACAGTAGATCTAGCTGGTCTGTCATAATATAATAGAGACAGTAGATCTAGCTGGTCTGTCATAATATAATAGAGACAGTAGATCTAGCTGGTCTGTCATAATATAATAGAGACAGTAGATCTAGCTGGTCTGTCATAATATAATAGAGACAGTAGATCTAGCTGGTCTGTCATAATATAATAGAGACAGTAGATCTAGCTGGTCTGTCATAATATAATAGAGACAGTAGATCTAGCTGGTCTGTCATAATATAATAGAGACAGTAGATCTAGCTGGTCTGTCATAATATAATAGAGACAGTAGATCTAGCTGGTCTGTCATAATATAATAGAGACAGTAGATCTAGCTGGTCTGTAGATCTAGATCTGGTCTGTCATAATATAATAGAGACAGTAGATCTAGCTGGTCTGTCATAATATAATAGAGACAGTAGATCTAGCTGGTCTGTCATAATATAATAGAGACAGTAGATCTAGCTGGTCTGTCATAATATAATAGAGACAGTAGATCTAGCTGGTCTGTCATAATATAATAGAGACAGTAGATCTAGCTGGTCTGTCATAATATAATAGAGACAGTAGATCTAGCTGGTCTGTCATAATATAATAGAGACAGTAGATCTAGCTGGTCTGTCATAATATAATAGAGACAGTAGATCTAGCTGGTCTGTCATAATATAATAGAGACAGTAGATCTAGCTGGTCTGTCATAATATAATAGAGACAGTAGATCTAGCTGGTCTGTCATAATATAATAGAGACAGTAGATCTAGCTGGTCTGTCATAATATAATAGAGACAGTAGATCTAGCTGGTCTGTCATAATATAATAGAGACAGTAGATCTAGCTGGTCTGTCATAATATAATAGAGACAGTAGATCTAGCTGGTCTGTCATAATATAACAGAGACAGTAGATCTAGCTGGTCTGTCATAAAAATAATAGAGACAGTAGATCTAGCTGGTCTGTCATAATATAATAGAGACAGTAGATCTAGCTGGTCTGTCATAATATAATAGAGATATAGAGACAGTAGATCTAGCTGGTCTGTCATAATATAATAGAGACAGTAGATCTAGCTGGTCTGTCATAATATAATAGAGACAGTAGATCTAGCTGGTCTGTCATAATATAATAGAGACAGTAGATCTAGCTGGTCTGTCATAATATAATAGAGACAGTAGATCTAGCTGGTCTGTCATAATATAATAGAGACAGTAGATCTAGCTGGTCTGTCATAATATATAGCTGGTCTGTCATAATATATTAGAGACAGTAGATCTAGCTGGTCTGTCATAATATAATAGACACATTAGATATATCTGGTCTGTCATATTATAATAGAGACAGTAGAGATCTAGCTGGTCTGTCATAATATAATAGAGACAGTAGATCTTGCTGGTCTGTCATAAATATAATAGAGACAGTAGATCTAGCTGGTCTGTCATAATATAATAGAGACAGTAGATCTAGCTGGTCTGTCATAATATAATAGAGACAGTAGATCTAGCTGGTCTGTCATAATATAATAGAGACAGTAGATCTAGCTGGTCTGTCATAATATAATAGAGACAGTAGATCTAGCTGGTCTGTCATAATATAATAGAGACAGTAGATCTAGCTGGTCTGTCATAATATAATAGAGACAGTAGATCTAGCTGGTCTGTCATATATATAATAGAGACAGTAGATCTAGCTGGTCTGTCTGTAATATAATAGAGACAGTAGATCTAGCTGGTCTGTCATAATATAATAGAGACAGTAGATCTAGCTGGTCTGTCATAATATAATAGAGACAGTAGATCTAGCTGGTCTGTCATAATATAATAGAGACAGTAGATCTAGCTGGTCTGTCATAATATAATAGAGACAGTAGATCTAGCTGGTCTGTCATAATATAATAGAGACAGTATAATAGAGACAGTAGATCTAGCTGGTCTGTCATAATATAATAGAGACAGTAGATCTAGCTGGTCTGTCATAATATAATAGAGACAGTAGATCTAGCTGGTCTGTCATAATATAATAGAGACAGTAGATCTAGCTGGTCTGTCATAATATAATAGAGACAGAGACAGTAGATCTAGCTGGTCTGTCATAATATAATAGAGACTGTCTAGCTGGTCTGTCATAATATAATAGAGACAGTAGATCTAGCTGGTCTGTCATAGCTGGTCTGTCATAATATATAGAGACAGTAGATCTAGCTGGTCTGTCATAATATAATAGAGACAGTAGATCTAGCTGGTCTGTCATAATATAATAGAGACAGTAGATCTAGCTGGTCTGTCATAATATAATAGAGACAGTAGATCTAGCTGGTCTGTCATAATATAATAGAGACAGTAGATCTAGCTGGTCTGTCATAATATAATAGAGACAGTAGATCTAGCTGGTCTGTCATAATATAATAGAGACAGTAGATCTAGCTGGTCTGTCATAATATAATAGAGACAGTAGATCTAGCTGGTCTGTCATAATATAATAGAGACAGTAGATCTAGCTGGTCTGTCATAATATAATAGAGACAGTAGATCTAGCTGGTCTGTCATAATACAGAGACAGATCTAGCTGGTCTGTCATAATATAATAGAGACAGTAGATCTAGCTGGTCTGTCATAATATAATAGAGACAGTAGATCTAGCTGGTCTGTCATAATATAATAGAGACAGTAGATCTAGCTGGTCTGTCATAATATAATAGAGACAGTAGATCTAGCTGGTCTGTCATAATATAATAGAGACAGTAGATCTAGCTGGTCTGTCATAATATAATAGAGACAGTAGATCTAGCTGGTCTGTCATAATATAATAGAGACAGTAGATCTAGCTGGTCTGTCATAATATAATAGAGACAGTAGATCTAGCTGGTCTGTCATAATATAATAGAGACAGTAGATCTAGCTGGTCTGTCATAATATAATAGAGACAGTAGATCTAGCTGGTCTGTCATAATATAATAGAGACAGTAGATCTAGCTGGTCTGTCATAATATAATAGAGACAGTAGATCTAGCTGGTCTGTCATAATATAATAGAGACAGTAGATCTAGCTGGTCTGTCATAATATAATAGAGACAGTAGATCTAGCTGGTCTGTCATAATATAATAGAGACAGTAGATCTAGCTGGTCTGTCATAATATAATAGAGACAGTAGATCTAGCTGGTCTGTCATAATATAATAATATAATAGAGACAGTAGATCTAGCTGGTCTGTCATAATATAATAGAGACAGTAGATCTAGCTGGTCTGTCATAATATAATAGAGACAGTAGATCTAGCTGGTCTGTCATAATATAATAGAGACAGTAGATCTAGCTGGTCTGTCATAATATAATAGAGACAGTAGATCTAGCTGGTCTGTCATAATATAATAGAGACAGTAGATCTAGCTGGTCTGTCATAATATAATAGAGACAGTAGATCTAGCTGGTCTGTCATAATATAATAATAGAGACAGTAGATCTAGCTGGTCTGTCATAATATAATAGATCTAGCTGGTCTGTCATAATATAACAGTAGATCTAGCTGGTCTGTAGAGACAGTAGATCTAGCTGGTCTGTCATAATAGACAGTAGATCTAGCTGGTCTGTCATAATATAATAGAGACAGTAGATCTAGCTGGTCTGTCATAATATAATAATAGAGACAGTAGATCTAGCTGGTCTGTCATAATATAATAGAGACAGTAGATCTAGCTGGTCTGTCATAATATAATAGAGACAGTAGATCTAGCTGGTCTGTCATAATATAATAGAGACAGTAGATCTAGCTGGTCTGTCATAATATAATAGAGACAGTAGATCTAGCTGGTCTGTCATAATATAATAGAGACAGTAGATCTAGCTGGTCTGTCATAATATAATAGAGACAGTAGATCTAGCTGGTCTGTCATAATATAATAGAGACAGTAGATCTAGCTGGTCTGTCATAATATAATAGAGACAGTAGATCTAGCTGGTCTGTCATAATATAATAGAGACAGTAGATCTAGCTGGTCTGTCATAATATAATAGAGACAGTAGATCTAGCTGGTCTGTCATAATATAATAGAGACAGTAGATCTAGCTGGTCTGTCATAATATAATAGAGACAGTAGATCTAGCTGGTCTGTCATAATATAATATAGATCTAGCTGGTCTGTCATAATATAATAGAGACAGTAGATCTAGCTGGTCTGTCATAATATAATAGAGACAGTAGATCTAGCTGGTCTGTCATAATATAATAACAGAGACAGTAGATCTAGCTGGTCTGTCATAATATAATAGAGACAGTAGATCTAGCTGGTCTGTCATAATATAATAGAGACAGTAGATCTAGCTGGTCTGTCATAATATAATAGAGACAGTAGATCTAGCTGGTCTGTCATAATATAATAGTAGATCTAGTAGATCTAGCTGGTCTGTCATAATATAATAGAGACAGTAGATCTAGCTGGTCTGTCATAATACAATAGAGACAGTAGATCTAGCTGGTCTGTCATAATATAACAGAGACAGTAGATCTAGCTGGTCTGTCATAATATAATAGAGACAGTAGATCTAGCTGGTCTGTCATAATATAATAGAGACAGTAGATCTAGCTGGTCTGTCATAATATAATAGAGACAGTAGATCTAGCTGGTCTGTCATAATATAATAGAGACAGTAGATCTAGCTGGTCTGTCATAATATAATAGAGACAGTAGATCTAGCTGGTCTGTCATAATATAATAGAGACAGTAGATCTAGCTGGTCTGTCATAATATAATAGAGACAGTAGATCTAGCTGGTCTGTCATAATATAATAGAGACAGTAGATCTAGCTGGTCTGTCATAATATAATAGAGACAGTAGATCTAGCTGGTCTGTCATAATATAATAGAGACAGTAGATCTAGCTGGTCTGTCATAATATAATAGAGACAGTAGATCTAGCTGGTCTGTCATAATATAATAGAGACAGTAGATCTAGCTGGTCTGTCATAATATAATAGAGACAGTAGATCTAGCTGGTCTGTCATAATATAATAGAGACAGTAGATCTAGCTGGTCTGTCATAATATAATAGAGACAGTAGATCTAGCTGGTCTGTCATAATATAATAGAGACAGTAGATCTAGCTGGTCTGTCATAATATAATAGAGACAGTAGATCTAGCTGGTCTGTCATATATATAATAGAGACAGTAGATCTAGCTGGTCTGTCATAATATAATAGAGACAGTAGATCTAGCTGGTCTGTCATAATATAATAGAGACAGTAGATCTAGCTGGTCTGTCATAATATAATAGAGACAGTAGATCTAGCTGGTCTGTCATAATATAATAGAGACAGTAGATCTAGCTGGTCTGTCATAATATAATAGAGACAGTAGATCTAGCTGGTCTGTCATAATATAATAGAGACAGTAGATCTAGCTGGTCTGTCATAATATAATAGAGACAGTAGATCTAGCTGGTCTGTCATAATATAATAGAGACAGTAGATCTAGCTGGTCTGTCATAATATAATAGAGACAGTAGATCTAGCTGGTCTGTCATAATATAATAGAGACAGTAGATCTAGCTGGTCTGTCATAAATATAATAGAGACAGTAGATCTAGCTGGTCTGTCATAATATAATAGAGACAGTAGATCTGGTCTGTCATAATATAATGGTCTAGATCTAGCTGGTAATATAATAGAGACAGTAGATCTAGCTGGTCTGTCATAATATAATAGAGACAGTAGATCTAGCTGGTCTGTCATAATATAATAGAGACAGTAGATCTAGCTGGTCTGTCATAATATAATAGATAATAGAGACAGTAGATCTAGCTGGTCTGTCATAATATAATAGAGACAGTAGATCTAGCTGGTCTGTCATAATATAATAGAGACAGTAGATCTAGCTGGTCTGTCATAATATAATAGAGACAGTAGATCTAGCTGGTCTGTCATAATATAATAGAGACAGTAGATCTAGCTGGTCTGTCATAATATAATAGAGACAGTAGATCTAGCTGGTCTGTCATAATATAATAGAGACAGTAGATCTAGCTGGTCTGTCATAATATAATAGAGACAGTAGATCTAGCTGGTCTGTCATAATATAATAGAGACAGTAGATCTAGCTGGTCTGTCATAATATAATAGAGACAGTAGATCTAGCTGGTCTGATCTAGATCTAGCTGGTCTGTCATAATATAATAGAGACAGTAGATCTAGCTGGTCTGTCATAATATAATAGAGACAGTAGATCTAGCTGGTCTGTCATAATATAATAGAGACAGTAGATCTAGCTGGTCTGTCATAATATAATAGAGACAGTAGATCTAGCTGGTCTGTCATAATATAATAGAGACAGTAGATCTAGCTGGTCTGTCATAATATAATAGAGACAGTAGATCTAGCTGGTCTGTCATAATATAATAGAGACAGTAGATCTAGCTGGTCTGTCATAATATAATAGAGACAGTAGATCTAGCTGGTCTGTCATATATAATAATAGAGACAGTAGATCTAGCTGGTCTGTCATAATATAATAGAGACAGTAGATCTAGCTGGTCTGTCATAATATAATAGAGACAGTAGATCTAGCTGGTCTGTCATAATATAATAGAGACAGTAGATCTAGCTGGTCTGTCATAAATAATAATAGAGACAGTAGATCTAGCTGGTCTGTCATAATATAATAGAGACAGTAGATCTAGCTGGTCTGTCATAATATAATAGAGACAGTAGATCTAGCTGGTCTGTCATAATATAATAGAGACAGTAGACTAGCTGGTCTGTCATAATATAATAGAGACAGTAGAGCTAGCTGGTCTGTCATAATATAATAGAGATGGTAGATCTAGCTGGTCTCTCATAATATAATAGAGACAGTAGATCTAGCTGGTCTGTCATAATATAATAGAGACAGTAGATCTAGCTGGTCTGTCATAATATAATAGAGACAGTAGATCTAGCTGGTCTGTCATAATATAATAGAGACAGTAGATCTAGCTGGTCTGTCATAATATAATAGAGACAGTAGATCTAGCTGGTCTGTCATAATATAATAGAGACAGTAGATCTAGCTGGTCTGTCATAATATAACATAGAGACAGTAGATCTAGCTGGTCTGTCATAATATAATAGAGACAGTAGATCTAGCTGGTCTGTCATAATATAATAGAGACAGTAGATCTAGCTGGTCTGTCATAATATAATAGAGACAGTAGATCTAGCTGGTCTGTCATAATATAATAGAGACAGTAGATCTAGCTGGTCTGTCATAATATAATAGAGACAGTAGATCTAGCTGGTCTGTCATAATATAATAGAGACAGTAGATCTAGCTGGTCTGTCATAATATAATAGAGACAGTAGATCTAGCTGGTCTGTCATAATATAATAGAGACAGTAGATCTAGCTGGTCTGTCATAATATAATAGAGACATAGAGATCTAGCTGGTCTGTCATAATATAATAGCTGTAGATCTAGCTGGTCTCATAATATAATAGAGACAGTAGATCTAGCTGGTCTGTCATAATATAATAGAGACAGTAGATCTAGCTGGTCTGTCATAATATAATAGAGACAGTAGATCTAGCTGGTCTGTCATAATATAATAGAGACAGTAGATCTAGCTGGTCTGTCATAATATAATAGAGACAGTAGATCTAGCTGGTCTGTCATAATATATAATAGAGACAGTAGATCTAGCTGGTCTGTCATAATATAATAGAGACAGTAGATCTAGCTGGTCTGTCATAATATAATAGAGACAGTAGATCTAGCTGGTCTGTCATAATATAATAGAGACAGTAGATCTAGCTGGTCTGTCATAATATAATAGAGACAGTAGATCTAGCTGGTCTGTCATAATATAATAGAGACAGTAGATCTAGCTGGTCTGTCATAATATAATAGAGACAGTAGATCTAGCTGGTCTGTCATAATATAATAGAGACAGTAGATCTAGCTGGTCTGTCATAATATAATAGAGACAGTAGATCTAGCTGGTCTGTCATCAAATAATAGAGACAGTAGATCTAGCTGGTCTGTCATAATATAATAGAGACAGTAGATCTAGCTGGTCTGTCATAATATAGAGACAGTAGATCTAGCTGGTCTGTCATAATATAATAGAGACAGTAGATCTAGCTGGTCTGTCATAATATAATAGAGACAGTAGATCTAGCTGGTCTGTCATAATATAATAGAGACAGTAGATCTAGCTGGTCTGTCATAATATAATAGAGACAGTAGATCTAGCTGGTCTGTCATAATATAATAGAGACAGTAGATCTAGCTGGTCTGTCATAATATAATAGAGACAGAGACAGTAGATCTAGCTGGTCTGTCATAATATAATAGAGACAGTAGATCTAGCTGGTCTGTCATAATATAATAGAGACAGTAGATCTAGCTGGTCTGTCATAATATAATAGACATAGAGACAGTAGATCTAGCTGGTCTGTCATAATATAATAGAGACAGTAGATCTAGCTGGTCTGTCATAATATAATAGAGACAGTAGATCTAGCTGGTCTGTCATAATATAATAGAGACAGTAGATCTAGCTGGTCTGTCATAATATAATAGAGACAGTAGATCTAGCTGGTCTGTCATAATATAATAGAGACAGTAGATCTAGCTGGTCTGTCATAATATAATAGAGACAGTAGATCTAGCTGGTCTGTCATAATATAATAGAGACAGTAGATCTAGCTGGTCTGTCATCATAATATAGATCTAGCTGGTCTGACAGTAGATCTAGCTGGTCTGTCATAATATAATAGAGACAGTAGATCTAGCTGGTCTGTCATAATATAATAGAGACAGTAGATCTAGCTGGTCTGTCATAATATAATAGAGACAGTAGATCTAGCTGGTCTGTCATAATATAATAGAGACAGTAGATCTAGCTGGTCTGTCATAATATAATAGAATAGAGACAGTAGATCTAGCTGGTCTGTCATAATATAATAGAGACAGTAGATCTAGCTGGTCTGTCATAATATAATAGAGACAGTAGATCTAGCTGGTCTGTCATAATATAATAGAGACAGTAGATCTAGCTGGTCTGTCATAATATAATAGAGACAGTAGATCTAGCTGGTCTGTCATAATATAATAGAGACAGTAGATCTAGCTGGTCTGTCATAATATAATAGAGACAGTACATCTAGCTGGACAGTAGATCTAGCTGGTCTGTCATAATATAATAGAGACAGTAGATCTAGCTGGTCTGTCATAATATAATAGAGACAGTAGATCTAGCTGGTCTGTCATAATATAATAGAGACAGTAGATCTAGCTGGTCTGTCATAATATAATAGAGACATAGAGACAGTAGATTTAGCTGGTCTGTCATAATATAATAATGACAGTAAATCTACCTGGTCTGTCATAATATAACAGAGACAGTAGATCTACCTGGTCTGTCAAAATATAATAGAGACAGTAGATCTAGTCATAATACAGTAGATCTAGCTGGTCTGTCATAATATAATAGAGACAGTAGATCTAGCTGGTCTGTCATAATATAATAGAGACAGTAGATCTAGCTGGTCTGTCATAATATAATAGAGACAGTAGATCTAGCTGGTCTGTCATAATATAATAGAGACAGTAGATCTAGCTGGTCTGTCATAATATAATAGAGACATAGAGACAGTAGATCTAGCTGGTCTGTCATAATATAATAGAGACAGTAGATCTAGCTGGTCTGTCATAATATAATAGAGACAGTAGATCTAGCTGGTCTGTCATAATATAATAGAGACAGTAGATCTAGCTGGTCTGTCATAATATAATAGAGACAGTAGACCTAGCTGGTCTGTCATAATATAACAGAGACAGTAGATCTAGCTGGTCTGTCATAATATAATAGAGACATAGAGAAAGTAGATCTAGCTGGTCTGTCATAATATAATAGAGACAGTAGATCTAGCTGGTCTGTCATAATATAATAGAGACAGTAGATCTAGCTGGTCTGTCATAATATAATAGAGACAGTAGATCTAGCTGGTCTGTCATAATATAATAGAGACAGTAGATCTAGCTGGTCTGTCATAATATAATAGAGACAGTAGATCTAGCTGGTCTGTCATAATATAATAGAGACAGTAGATCTAGCTGGTCTGTCATAATATAATAGAGACAGTAGATCTAGCTGGTCTGTCATAATATAATAGAGACAGTAGATCTAGCTGGTCTGTCATAATATAATAGAGACAGTAGATCTAGCTGGTCTGTCATAATATAATAGAGACAGTAGATCTAGCTGGTCTGTCATAGATATAATAGAGACAGTAGATCTAGCTGGTCTGTCATAATATAATAGAGACAGTAGATCTAGCTGGTCTGTCATAATATAATATAATAGAGACAGTAGATCTAGCTGGTCTGTCATAATATAATAGAGACAGTAGATCTAGCTGGTCTGTCATAATATAATAGAGACAGTAGATCTAGCTGGTCTGTCATAATATAATAGAGACATAGAGACAGTAGATCTAGCTGGTCTGTCATAATATAATAGAGACAGTAGATCTAGCTGGTCTGTCATAATATAATAGAGACAGTAGATCTAGCTGGTCTGTCATAATATAATAGAGACAGTAGATCTAGCTGGTCTGTCATAATATAATAGAGACAGTAGATCTAGCTGGTCTGTCATAATATAATAGAGACAGTAGATCTAGCTGGTCTGTCATAATATAATAGCTGGTCTGTCATAATATAGAGACAGTAGATCCAGCTGGTCTGTCATAATATAATAGAGACAGTAGATCTAGCTGGTCTGTCATAATATAATAGAGACAGTAGATCTAGCTGGTCTGTCATAATACAATAGAGACAGTAGATCTAGCTGGTCTGTCATAATATAATAGAGACAGTAGATCTAGCTGGTCTGTCATAATATAATAGAGACAGTAGATCTAGCTGGTCTGTCATAATATAATAGAGACAGTAGATCTAGCTGGTCTGTCATAATATAATAGAGACAGTAGATCTAGCTGGTCTGTCATAATATAATAGAGACAGTAGATCTAGCTGGTCTGTCATAATATAATAGAGACAGTAGATCTAGCTGGTCTGTCATAATATAATAGAGACAGTAGATCTAGCTGGTCTGTCATAATATAATAATAGAGACAGTAGATCTAGCTGGTCTGTCATAATATAATAGAGACAGTAGATCTAGCTGGTCTGTCATAATATAATAGAGACAGTAGATCTAGCTGGTCTGTCATAATATAATAGAGACAGAGATAGAGACAGTAGATCTAGCTGGTCTGTCATAATATAATAGAGACAGTAGATCTAGCTGGTCTGTCATAATATAATAGAGACAGTAGATCTAGCTGGTCTGTCATAATATAATAGAGACAGTAGATCTAGCTGGTCTGTCATAATATAATAGAGACAGTAGATCTAGCTGGTCTGTCATAATATAATAGAGACAGTAGATCTAGCTGGTCTGTCATAATATAATAGAGACAGTAGATCTAGCTGGTCTGTCATAATATAATAGAGACAGTAGATCTAGCTGGTCTGTCATAATATAATAGAGACAGTAGATCTAGCTGGTCTGTCATAATATAATAGAGACAGTAGATCTAGCTGGTCTGTCATAATATAATAGAGACAGTAGATCTAGCTGGTCTGTCATAATATAATAGAGACAGTAGATCTAGCTGGTCTGTCATAATATAATAGTAGACATAATATAATAGAGACAGTAGATCTAGCTGGTCTGTCATAATATAATAGAGACAGTAGATCTAGCTGGTCTGTCATAATATAATAGAGACAGTAGATCTAGCTGGTCTGTCATAATATAATAGAGACAGTAGATCTAGCTGGTCTGTCATAATATAATAGAGACAGTAGATCTAGCTGGTCTGTCATAATATAATAGAGACAGTAGATCTAGCTGGTCTGTCATAATATAATAGAGACATAGAGACAGTAGATCTAGCTGGTCTGTCATAATATAATAGAGACAGTAGATCTAGCTGGTCTGTCATAATATAATAGAGACAGTAGATCTAGCTGGTCTGTCATAATATAATAGAGACAGTAGATCTAGCTGGTCTGTCATAATATAATAGAGACATAGAGACAGTAGATCTAGCTGGTCTGTCATAATATAATAGAGACAGTAGATCTAGCTGGTCTGTCATAATATAATAGAGACAGTAGATCTAGCTGGTCTGTCATAATATAATAGAGACAGTAGATCTAGCTGGTCTGTCATAATATAATAGAGACAGTAGATCTAGCTGGTCTGTCATAATATAATAGAGACAGTAGATCTAGCTGGTCTGTCATAATATAATAGAGACAGTAGATCAGTAGATCTAGCTGGTCTGTCATAATATAATAGAGACATAGAGACAGTAGATCTAGCTGGTCTGTCATAATATAATAGAGACAGTAGATCTAGCTGGTCTGTCATAATATAATAGAGACAGTAGATCTAGCTGGTCTGTCATAATATAATAGAGACATAGAGACAGTAGATCTAGCTGGTCTGTCATAATATAATAGAGACAGTAGATCTAGCTGGTCTGTCATAATATAATAGAGACAGTAGATCTAGCTGGTCTGTCATAATATAATAGAGACAGTAGATCTAGCTGGTCTGTCATAATATAATAGAGACAGTAGATCTAGCTGGTCTGTCATAATATAATAGAGACAGTAGATCTAGCTGGTCTGTCATAATATAATAGAGACAGTAGATCTAGCTAGGTCTGGTCTGTCATAATATAATAGAGACAGTAGATCTAGCTGGTCTGTCATAATATAATAGAGACAGTAGATCTAGCTGGTCTGTCATAATATAATAGAGACAGTAGATCTAGCTGGTCTGTCATAATATAATAGAGACAGTAGATCTAGCTGGTCTGTCATAATATAATAGAGACAGTAGATCTAGCTGGTCTGTCATAATATAATAGAGACAGTAGATCTAGCTGGTCTGTCATAATATAATAGAGACAGTAGATCTAGCTGGTCTGTCATAATATAATAGAGACATAGAGACAGTAGATCTAGCTGGTCTGTCATAATATAATAGAGACAGTAGATCTAGCTGGTCTGTCATAATATAAGACAGAGATCTAATAGAGACAGTAGATCTAGCTGGTCTGTCATAATATAATAGAGACAGTAGATCTAGCTGGTCTGTCATAATATAATAGAGACAGTAGATCTAGCTGGTCTGTCATAATATAATAGAGACAGTAGATCTAGCTGGTCTGTCATAATATAATAGAGACAGTAGATCTAGCTGGTCTGTCATAATATAATAGAGACATAGAGACAGTAGATCTAGCTGGTCTGTCATAATATAATAGAGACAGTAGATCTAGCTGGTCTGTCATAATATAATAGAGACAGTAGATCTAGCTGGTCTGTCATAATATAATAGAGACAGTAGATCTAGCTGGTCTGTCATAATATAATAGAGACAGTAGA
Organism: Oncorhynchus nerka; assembly: GCF_034236695.1. NCBI lineage: Eukaryota > Metazoa > Chordata > Actinopteri > Salmoniformes > Salmonidae > Oncorhynchus > Oncorhynchus nerka. The sequence goes on from NC_088407.1 coordinate 93,904,801, forward strand.
TCTAGCTGGTCTGTCATAATATAATAGAGACAGTAGATCTAGCTGGTCTGTCATAATATAATAGAGACAGTAGATCTAGCTGGTCTGTCATAATATAATAGAGACAGTAGATCTAGCTGGTCTGTCATAATATAATAGAGACAGTAGATCTAGCTGGTCTGTCATAATATAATAGAGACAGTAGATCTAGCTGGTCTGTCATAATATAATAGAGACAGTAGATCTAGCTGGTCTGTCATAATATAATAGAGACAGTAGATCTAGCTGGTCTGTCATAATATAATAGAGACAGTAGATCTAGCTGGTCTGTCATAATATAATAGAGACAGTAGATCTAGCTGGTCTGTCATAATATAATAGAGACAGTAGATCTAGCTGGTCTGTCATAATATAATAGAGACAGTAGATCTAGCTGGTCTGTCATAATATAATAGAGACAGTAGATCTAGCTGGTCTGTCATAATATAATAGAGACAGTAGATCTAGCTGGTCTGTCATAATATAATAGAGACAGTAGATCTAGCTGGTCTGTCATAATATAATAATAGAGACAGTAGATCTAGCTGGTCTGTCATAATATAATAGAGACAGTAGATCTAGCTGGTCTGTCATAATATAATAGAGACAGTAGATCTAGCTGGTCTGTCATAATATAATAGAGACAGTAGATCTAGCTGGTCTGTCATAATATAATAGAGACATAGAGACAGTAGATCTAGCTGGTCTGTCATAATATAATAGACAGTAGACAGTAGATCTAGCTGGTCTGTCATAATATAATAGAGACAGTAGATCTAGCTGGTCTGTCATAATATAATAGAGACAGTAGATCTAGCTGGTCTGTCATAATATAATAGAGACAGTAGATCTAGCTGGTCTGTCATAATATAATAGAGACAGTAGATCTAGCTGGTCTGTCATAATATAATAGAGACATAGAGACAGTAGATCTAGCTGGTCTGTCATAATATAATAGAGACAGTAGATCTAGCTGGTCTGTCATAATATAATAGAGACAGTAGATCTAGCTGGTCTGTCATAATATAATAGAGACATAGAGACAGTAGATCTAGCTGGTCTGTCATAATATAATAGAGACAGTAGATCTAGCTGGTCTGTCATAATATAATAGAGACAGTAGATCTAGCTGGTCTGTCATAATATAATAGAGACAGTAGATCTAGCTGGTCTGTCATAATATAATAGAGACAGTAGATCTAGCTGGTCTGTCAAATTATAATAGAGACAGTAGATCTAGCTGGTCTGTCATAATATAATAGAGACAGTAGATCTAGCTGGTCTGTCATAATATAATAGAGACAGTAGATCTAGCTGGTCTGTCATAATATAATAGAGACAGTAGATCTAGCTGGTCTGTCATAATATAATAGAGACAGTAGATCTAGCTGGTCTGTCATAATATAATAGAGACAGTAGATCTAGCTGGTCTGTCATAATATAATAGAGACAGTAGATCTAGCTGGTCTGTCATAATATAATAGAGACAGTAGATCTAGCTGGTCTGTCATAATATAATAGAGACAGTAGATCTAGCTGGTCTGTCATAATATAATAGAATAGAGACAGTAGATCTAGCTGGTCTGTCATAATATAATAGAGACAGTAGATCTAGCTGGTCTGTCATAATATAATAGAGACATAGAGACAGTAGATCTAGCTGGTCTGTCATAATATAATAGAGACAGTAGATCTAGCTGGTCTGTCATAATATAATAGAGACATAGAGACAGTAGATCTAGCTGGTCTGTCATATTATAATAGAGACAGTAGATCTAGCTGGTCTGTCATAATATAATAGAGACAGTAGATCTAGCTGGTCTGTCATAATATAATAGAGACATAGAGACAGTAGATCTAGCTGGTCTGTCATAATATAATAGAGACAGTAGATCTAGCTGGTCTGTCATAATATAATAGAGACAGTAGATCTAGCTGGTCTGTCATAATATAATAGAGACAGTAGATCTAGCTGGTCTGTCATAATATAATAGAGACAGTAGATCTAGCTGGTCTGTCATAATATAATAGAGACAGTAGATCTAGCTGGTCTGTCATAATATAATAGAGACAGTAGATCTAGCTGGTCTGTCATAATATAATAGAGACAGTAGATCTAGCTGGTCTGTCATAATATAATAGAGACAGTAGATCTAGCTGGTCTGTCATAATATAATAGAGACAGTAGATCTAGCTGGTCTGTCATAATATAATAGAGACAGTAGATCTAGCTGGTCTGTCATAATATAATAGAGACAGTAGATCTAGCTGGTCTGTCATAATATAATAGAGACAGTAGATCTAGCTGGTCTGTCATAATATAATAGAGACAATCAGAGACAGTAGATCTAGCTGGTCTGTCATAATATAATAGAGACAGTAGATCTAGCTGGTCTGTCATAATATAATAGAGACATAGAGACAGTAGATCTAGCTGGTCTGTCATATTATAATAGAGACAGTAGATCTAGCTGGTCTGTCATAATATAATAGAGACAGTAGATCTAGCTGGTCTGTCATAATATAATAGAGACAGTAGATCTAGCTGGTCTATCATAATACAATAGAGACAGTAGGTCTAGCTGGTCTGTCATAATATAATAGAGACAGTAGATCTAGCTGGTCTGTCATAATATAATAGAGACAGTAGATCTAGCTGGTCTGTCATAATATAATAGAGACAGTAGATCTAGCTGGTCTGTCATAATATAATAGAGACAGTAGATCTAGCTGGTCTGTCATAATATAATAGAGACATAGAGACAGTAGATCTAGCTGGTCTGTCATAATATAATAGAGACAGTAGATCTAGCTGGTCTGTCATAATATAATAGAGACATAGAGACAGTAGATCTAGCTGGTCTGTCATAATATAATAGAGACAGTAGATCTAGCTGGTCTGTCATAATATAATAGAGACATAGAGACAGTAGATCTAGCTGGTCTGTCATAATATAATAGAGACAGTAGATCTAGCTGGTCTGTCATAATATAATAGAGACAGTAGATCTAGCTGGTCTGTCATAATATAATAGAATAGAGACAGTAGATCTAGCTGGTCTGTCATAATATAATAGAGACAGTAGATCTAGCTGGTCTGTCATAATATAATAGAGACAGTATATCTAGCTGGTCTGTCATAATATAATAGAGACAGTAGATCTAGCTGGTCTGTCATAATATAATAGAGACAGTAGATCTAGCTGGTCTGTCATAATATAATAGAGAATGTAGATCTAGCTGGTCTGTCATAATATAATAGAGACAGTAGATCTAGCTGGTCTGTCATAATATAATAGAGACAGTAGATCTAGCTGGTCTGTCATAATATAATAGAGACAGTAGATCTAGCTGGTCTATCATAATACAATAGAAACAGTAGATCTAGCTGGTCTGTCATATAATAATAGAGACAGTAGATCTAGCTGGTCTGTCATATTATAATAGACAGTAGATCTAGCTGGTCTGTCATAATATAATAGAGACAGTAGATCTAGCTGGTCTGTCATAATATAATAGAGACATAGAGACAGTAGATCTAGCTGGTCTGTCATAATATAATAGAGACAGTAGATCTAGCTGGTCTGTCATAATATAATAGAGACAGTAGATCTAGCTGGTCTGTCATAATATAATAGAGACAGTAGATCTAGCTGGTCTGTCATAATATAATAGAGACAGTAGATCTAGCTGGTCTGTCATAATATAATAGAGACAGTAGATCTAGCTGGTCTGTCATAATACAATAGAGAATGTAGATCCAGCTAGTCTGTAATAATATAATAGAGACAGTAGATCAAGCATGTCTGTCATAATATAATAGAGACAGAGACAGTAGATCTAGCTGGTCTGTCATATTATAATAGACAGTAGATCTAGCTGGTTTGTCATAATATAATAGAAACAGTAGATCTAGCTGGTCTGTCATAATATAATAGAGACATAGAGACAGCAGATCTAGCTGGTCTGTCATAATATAATAGAGAGAGTAGATCGAGCTGGTCTGTCATAATATAATAGAGACAGTAGATCTAGCTGGTCTGTCATAATACAATAGAGACAGTAGATCTAGCTGGTCTGTCATAATATAATAGAGACAGTAGATCTAGCTGGTCTGTCATAATATAATAGAGATATAGATCTAGCTGGTCTGTCATAATTATTATAGAGACAGTAGATCTAGTTGGTTTGTCATAATATAATAGAGACATAGAGACAGTAGATCTAGCTGGTCTGTCATAATTACAATATAGATCTAGCTGGTCTGTCATAATTATTATAGAGACAGTAGATCTAGTTGGTTTGTCATAATATAATAGAGACATAGAGACAGTAGATCTAGCTGGTCTGTCATAATATAATAGAGACAGTAGATCTAGCTGGTCTGTCATAATATAATAGACAGTAGATCTAGCTGGTCTGTCATAATATAATAGAGACATAGAAACAGTAGATCTAGCTGGTCTGTCATAATATAATAGAGACAGTAGATCTAGCTGGTCTGTCATATTATAATAGAGACAGTAGATCTAGCTGGTCTGTCATAATATAATAGAGACAGTAGATCTAGCTGGTCTGTCATAATATAATAGAGACAGTAGATCTAGCTGGTCTATCATAATACAATAGAAACAGTAGATCTAGCTGGTCTGTCATATAATAATAGAGACAGTAGATCTAGCTGGTCTGTCATAATATAATAGAGAAAGTAGATCTAGATGGTCTGTCATAATATAATAGAAACAGTAGATCTAGCTGGTCTGTCATAATATAATAGAGACAGTAGATCTAGCTGGTCTGTCATAATATAATAGAGACATAGAGACAGTAGATCTAGCTGTTCTGTCATAATACAATAGAGACAGTTGATCTAGCTGGTCTGTCATAATATAATAGAGAATGTAGATCCAGCTAGTCTGTAATAATATAATAGAGACAGTAGATCAAGCATGTCTGTCATAATATAATAGACTTTAGATCTAGCTGGTCTGTCATAATATAATAGAGAGAGTAGATCGAGCTGGTCTGTCATAATATAATAGAGACAGTAGATCTAGCTGGTCTGTCATAATACAATAGAGACAATCAATCTAGCTGGTCTGTCATAATTACAATATAGATCTAGCTGGTCTGTCATAATTATTATAGAGACAGTAGATCTAGTTGGTCTGTCAGAATATAATAGAGACATAGAGACAGTAGATCTAGCTGGTCTGTCATATTATAATAGATAGTAGATCTAGCTTGGTCTGTCATAATATAATAGAGACAGTAACGCGAGCTGGTCTGTCATAATATAATAGAAACAGTAGATCTAGCTGGTCTGTCATAAAATAATAGAGACAGTACATCTAGCTGGTCTGTCATTTTATAATAGACAGTACATCTAGCTGGTCTGTCATAATATAATATAGACAGTAGATCGAGCTGGTCTGTCATAATATAATAGAGACATAGAAACAGTAGATCTAGCTGGTCTGTCATAATATAATAGAGACAGTAGATCTAATTGGTCTGTCATAATATAATAGAAACAGTAGATCTAGCTGGTCTGTCATAATATAATAGAGAATGTAGATCCAGCTAGTCTGTAATAATATAAATGAGACAGTAGATCAAGCATGTCTGGCATAATATAATAGAGACAGAGACAGTAGATCTAGCTGGTCTGTCATATTATAATAGACAGTAGATCTAGCTGGTCTGTCATAATATAATAGAGACAGTAGATCTAGCTGGTCTGTCATAATATAATAGAAACAGTAGATCTAGCTGGTCTGTCATAATATAATAGAGACCGTAGTTCTAGCTGGTCTGACATGTTATAATAGAGACAGTATATCTAGCTGGTCTGTCATAATATAATAGAGACATAGAAACAGTAGATCTAGCTGGTCTGTCATATTATAATAGAGACAGTAGATCTAGCTGGTCTGTCATATTATAATACAGACAGTAGATCTAGCTGGTCTGTCATAATATAATAGAGACAGTAGATCTAGCTGGTCTGTCATAATACAATATAGACAGTAGATCTAGCTGGTCTGTCATATTATAATATACAATATATCTAGCTGGTCTGTCAAAATACAATAGAGACAGTTCATCTAGCTGGTCTTTCATAATATAATAGAGACATAGAGACAGTAGATCTAGCTGATCTGTCATATTATAATAGAGACAGTAGATCTAGCTGGTCTGTCATAATATAATAGAGACAGTAGCTCGAGCTGGTCTGTCATAATATAATAGAAACAGTAGATCTAGCTGGTCTGTCATAATATAATAGAGACCGTAGTTCTAGCTGGTCTGACATGTTATAATAGAGACAGTATATCTAGCTGGTCTGTCATAATATAATAGACAGTAGCTCTAGCTGGTCTGTCATAATATAATAGAGACATAGAAACAGTAGATCTAGCTGGTCTGTCATAATACAATAGAGACAGTAGATCTAGCTGGTCTGTCATATTATAATAGAGACAGTAGATCCAGCTAGTCTGTAATAATATAATAGAGACAGTAGATCTAGCTGGTCTGTCATAATATAATAGAGACAGTAGATCTAGCTGGTCTGTCATAATATAATAGAGACTGTAGATGTAGCTGGTCTGCCATAATATAATTGAGACTGTAGATCTAGCTGGTCTGTCATAATATAATAGAGACTTTAGATCTAGCTGGTCTGTCATAATATAATAGAGACTGTAGATCTAGCTGGTCTGTCGTAATATAATAGAGACAGTACATCTAGCTGGTCTTTCGCCTCAAGAGGGGAGCAAGCGGTCTACGGTTGGGTAGGGAGCACCCCCCACCCGTGCCCATCTCTTGTCGTTTTGGACGTTGTCTCTAAAAACCTCTAAGACCATGGACCCTTGGATAATAGGATAATATTATATTAACCAAAAAAATATCCTCTCACCAACCTACCATCTTCCCCCAAAAATATTTTTGTATACATTTCTTTATACACCCACCTACACCCCCAACGGACGAGAAATATTTTTTCTCCAACTACTCTTGGGACCCCGACCCAGGGGACTCCCCCGCAGCGATTGCGTCCTAAGCAAATTAGGCCCTTCCTTGCCCTGAATAAGACGGCCGGTTCAGGTGGAAAACCTCTCCTGGTCCCGTTGTGCAGACCAATCGGCCAACATCTCTGCCCCGTCCAATGAAGACTCACGTACCGCGCTGGACGACTACCTACCCCAGTTTAGAATTGGATTGGTAGTATGTCCAGTAGCGCGTGTTTTTTTCCGAGTGTGGTGGAAGTCTTTCTTAAATAAAAGTTTTCTTAAATAAAGTAAAAAGGTTTTTTGGGAGGCAGGCGGTGCCGCTGAAATTATCCCTGGGCCAGGAGATCCCTGGGGTGCTCAGATGATGTCTGGCGGAGCATTGGATCCCACAGAGCAACTTTTCACTGCCGTACCCGCCGTACTCAGCCTGGACAACCGAACCTAACCTTAACCCTAACCCACTTTTTGACTACGAAAAATTCACTGTCTAGGGATGACATATCACTGGAACGCTACGATCCTGGAAGGGAGTAGCCCCATGGGTCACTGCCACCCGAACCACTGGATTACAATGGAAGTTCAATGACTAACCACTCGACAGGGACACATGGCAACCAACTAAGGGCCGGACCTGCATAAGGTACGCAACTCGAGGGCTTTTGCCTGATCCTACGACGAATATAGCCAAACTGACAAGCTGGATTTGACTAGACATGGGATAATTGGGATCCTGGAAGGGAATAACTCTTAATTTTGATTTATGATTGAAAACATCCAGGACTTCAGACAGACGGACACGGAGTAAATACATAGACAACATGGAGATAAAAAGAAGGATCCGATGGGGAGTAACTTCTAGGGTGAACTATGCTTCCCACTTCCATTGGCAAACAGACCTTGAAAGACCTACCTAAACCTAAGCCTAACCACTGTCGTGTCTTTGGCTATGCCGGATTATGTGATATGACTTGCTATTCTATAAAATAATTTATCTGTAATTAATATCACCTGATTGAGCTAATCATGTAAATGTAATTAAATGTAATTAACTAGAGTCGGGCACCACAAAATAATATTTATAGAGCTGTTATCTTCCGAGTAAACTCTTAAAGACCTAGTAATATTTTACATCCATAGCACTCAACATTAATCTTCATTTTACTTCAGTCTCATCTGAAAGTTGTAAATTATTTTATCTGCAAGAACCCTGACTAACAATTTGAATCAGCAATACAAAATTGGGTTTAATTATTTATTTACTAAATACATAATTCAATACAAATCAATACAATTACATATGTAAATAAATGTAAAGAAATATCTTTAGATACAGCTCAATGAATTAACTTAAACATTAACTCTGTAACACATTAAAGTTACAACACTAATCACACATTATTCACATACACACAATTAATCATAACTTGATTACAAATTAGGTCATAAAGGAAAACGTCCCTAGCGGGCGGAACAGATATGACGGCCTGTTACACAAAGGAAAGGGGGCTGGGTTGAGTGAAAGAGCGGGAAGACAGGAACAAAGGCGAAGCTGTGCTATCGCAAATACAGTATCTTTTGCATTCTAAATTACCGCCCATTTGGAAAAGGGAAATGCAATAAATATTTACTCTGAGCTGCGCTTCAGTAGGTTGGTGGTAGATGGAAGGCTGGGTTGCCAAACCGAGTCCTCTGTCCTTTGACGAATGTCTCTGGTTGTCAATTGGATACGTTGTAGTAACGTCGTTGTGATAGACGGGATACTCTGTCTGTTCCTTCCTAACATGCGTTTGCAGCTGCAGTCGCTAACTCAACAGCTAGGAGGTATCACTTCTGAAGTGAATAAGAGTTCAAAGTTCATACCATTCGCAAGCAAAGCTCATGCTGATGTTGGCTTCGTTCTGAACCATTCTGACATAGGACCGTCGCCCTCATATCCTCAGAACAGGAAGTTATGTTGTCCTCAAGGACTTATATAGGAAGGGAGAAGAGAGCGTGTTTGAAAAGTGTTATATCCCATTTCCCTTCACAGAGGCAGGCCACTGAGTGAGCAGCCCTAACTTATGAAAACTTATGAAAACCCACATCACACATTTTAGAAGCTAAAATCACATTTCATCCCATCACAAATAATTTAATATTCAAACATTTCAATTGAACAACAATTCCATGTGAATCCGATAACTCTGATGTGTAGACTTTCCACTGTAGAGTTTATGTCATCTTATCATTGATGAGAATGTCTCAGATGACAACCGAACTGACATCATATTCATTAAGTACCACCGCATATGTTCAATTGGTCGGATTACCAGAATATAGTTCATTTCCCCCCACATTCTGATGTTCCCAGAATCTCTATGTTAACCAAGGATTTTTTAAATGTAACCTCAGTAGGTTAGAGAGGGGAAAAGGGGGGGGAAGAGGTATTTATGGCTGTCATAAACCTATCCCCCAAGCCAACGTCATGACACCACTCTAACCCTAACCTTAACCATTCTAACACTAACTTTAACCATCTCCAACCCTAACCCTAACCATTCTAACCATAACCTCAACCCTAACGTTAAGCATCCCTTAACCCTACGGACGGACGGTTTTAAGCCCAACCAGGGCATTTCTACAAGTGGGCAACCATGGGTTCTACAACTTTGGCCGGGTGCGCCCAGACCCCCTTGGCCCGCTCATCAATGCTGTGGAGTGCACCCATTCCCCTTCCCCCCCTTCGGCTTCCACGTGTCAGAGATGGAAGTGGATCAACCGACTCAAAACTAGAAACCGAACCCTAACACTTAACCCCCTAACCCCCCTAACCATAACCCCTAACCCCCCCTAACCCTAACCCCCCTCACCCTAACCGCTAACCCTAACCCTTCCAGTTCTCTGCTGCCGCTGACTGGAACGAACTGAAAAAAATCACTGAAGCTGGAGATTCCCATCTCCCTCACTAGCTTTAAGTAACCAGCTGTCAGAGCAGCTCACAGATCACTGCACCTGTTCATAGCCCATCTGTAAACAGCCCATCTATCTACCTCACTCCCATACTGTATTTATTTATTTTGCTCCTTTTGCACCACAGTATCTCTACTTGCACATCCATCTTTTGCACATCTGCCATTCCAGTGTTTAATTGCCATATTGTAATTACTTCGTCACCATGGCCTATTCATTGCCTTAACACCCTTATTTGACCTTATTTCCACTCACTGTATATAGACTTTTTTTTCTACTGTATTATTGACTGTATGTTTTGTTCATTCCATGTGTAACTCTGTGTTGTTGTATGTGTCGAACTGCTATGCTTTATCTTGGCCAGGTCGCAGTTGCAAATGAGAACTTGTTCTCAACTAGCTTACCTGGTTAAATAAAGGTGAAATAAACCCTAAACCCCTGACCCTAACCCCTAAACTCTGGCAGTCTCTATGGGGGTGCTACAGGGTTCAATTCTCGGGCCGACTCTCTTCTCTGTATACATCAATGATATCGCTCTTGCTGCTTGTGATTCTCTGATCCACCTCTACGCAGACGACACCATTCTGTATACTTCTGGCCCTTCTTTGGACTGTGTTAACTAACCTCCAGACAAGCTTCAATGCCATACAACTCTCCTTCATTGGCCTCCAACTGCTCTTAAATACAAGTCAAATGAAATGCATGCTCTTCAACCGATCGCTGCCCGCACCTGCCCGCCCGTCCAGCATCACTACTCTGGACGGTTCTGACTTAGAATATGTGGACAACTACAAATACCTCGGTGTCTGGTTAGACTGTAAACTCTCCTTCCAGACTCACATCTCCAATCCAAAATTAAATCTAGAATCGGCTTCCTATTTCGCAACAAAGCATCCTTCACTCATGCTGCCAAACATACCCTCGTAAAACTGACCATCCTACCGAGCCTTGACTTCGGCGATGTCATTTATAAAATAAAGACTCTACTCAACAAATTGGATGCATTCTATCACAGTGTCATCCGTTTTGTCAACCCCATATACTACCCACCACAGCGACCTGTACGCTCTCGTTGGCTGGCCCTCGCGTCATACTCGTCGCCAAACCCACTGGCTCCAGGTCATCTACAAGTCTTTGCTAGGTAGAGCCCCGCCTTAGCTCACTGGTCACCATAGCAGCACCAACCCGTAGCACGCGCTCCAGCAGGTATATTTTCACTGGTCACCCCCAAAGCCAATTCTTCCTTTGGCCGCCTTTCCTTACAGTTCTCTGCTGCCAATGACTGGAACGAACTGCAAAAATCACTGAAACTGGAGACTCAGATCTCCCTCACTAGCTTTAAGCACCAGCTGTCAGAGAAGCTCACAGATTACTGCACCTGTACATAGCCCATCTATAATTTAGCCCAAACAACTACCTATTCCCCTACTGTATTTATTTATTTGGTCCTTTGCACCCCATTATTTTTATTTCTACTCAGCACATTATTCCCACTGCAAAACTACCATTCCAGTGTTTTACTTGCTATATTGTATTAACTTCACCACTATGGCCTTTTTTGCCTTTACCTCTCTTATCTCACCTCATTTGCTCACATCGTATATAGATATAGATAGATATATCTATATAGATATTTTTCTACTGTATTATTGACTGTATGTTTGTTTTACTCCATGTAACTCTGTGTTGTTGTATGTGTCGAACTGCTTTGCTTTATCTTGGCCAGGTCGCAGTTGTAAATTGACTGTCCTTGATTCTCACAGGGATTATTCAACCCCAAAATCTGCTAAGGAGCAGGGTTGATCCAACTCTCTGACCTCACAAAATATAATATTTCCTTGCCTCACACCCAAGCTAACTGGCTAAAGTTGGCTAGCTTGCTAGCTAACGTCACTTCCAGACACACACAATAAACACCTCTTCACTCTCCATTCTACTCACCTAACAGAGCTGGATAGGCTTTTTTTTCATGTTCTTCAAAACATTGTTGACTAACTGTGCTGCTGGCAATAATTCAAATGACGTTATTACGTTTACTGACACCAGCCATATTCAACCAGCAATAGCCGGAGCGTATTTACTAAGTACCCCATTTAACAATGTCCATACTCAAATTACTTCACAAATTGTACGGTTAGTGCGATTACGCTGATAGAACGTTTAAATCAATACACTGGATTTTTCTTTTATGTCATTGTGCCAAGTCACAATTGCATCCCTGAATTCACAAATTTGATTGGATTTATTCCTATCAACAGGGAAATGCTGCCATTTTTTATCCATGATTAGGTTTTTTTTCTCCATATTTGAGCCGAATTGGTAGAATGCACATACGCTTCTATTGGTGTCTTTATGGCTTTGCTATAGTTTATCTATTCTATGAATGAGCGATTATCAATTATACACACATATGGTTATTTGTCATTCATTTTTTTCATATCTTACATTTACATTTACATTTAAGTCATTTAGCAGACGCTCTTATCCAGAGCGACTTACAAATTGGTGCATTCACCTTATGACATCCAATCTTAAAACAATCAATATATAACGTAGGAAATCTTAGGTACTCATATTAATGAACCACTCCATGTGCGTTTCCAACCATTTCCTGTATACACTCCCAACGGAACCCAACAACTTTAGTTTCCCGGGCGCTGCCCTATGGGAATAATACTCCACACTCAACAATTCGTTGGACTTCCAGAAAAAGATTTGCCGCTGTTTTCTAAAATAAAATCTAGCACTTAATAATACCACCCCGTGATATTATATGATGGGCAGTGATGAACGGAACCCCAAGATAACGCTACATATCGAAACATATTATCCAAATTTAAATCGGTTTATTATACACATTTCTATATTTTATTATCCAAACTTCAGATTAACCCTCTTTTCCACACTCACACAACTCTCATTCACCTTCACACAGTACTGTTCCCAAAACATACTTAATCAATTAGTTGTTTCTACAATATTTTTTATAACCAACAGGAATATTTTCTCATTTCTATCTCGGGGTTCGGTCCTGAGATAACACACCTCCTACATTTACATCTTACAATAAATAGTAAGATGGTGGTACAAGATCTCATAACCTTCAAACGGCAGTAACTTCAGGACTTCAAGACAAGTCTTTGAATGAAGAGATTGAGATAAAACTGTCAATTTTGAGTGTTTGTTGCAGCTCGTTCCAGTCGCTAGCTGCAGCGAACTGAAAAGAGGAGCGACCCAGGGATGTGTGTGCTTTGGGGACCTTTAACAGAATGTGACTGGCAGAACAGGTGTTGTATGTGAAGAATGGCGGCTACAGTAGACATCTCAGATAAAACGGATAAGTTGCGTATTTTGGACATTTTTTGTCTTAATCATTTATATAAATAGTGAATAAGAGAGGACCAAGTACAGAGCCTTGGGGCACAAGACAGACAATTTAACAGACATGAGCACATCAAATTGAGTGCACTGAGTTATATCAGACAGATGGTTAGCAAACCATGCAACTGCATGCTCTGAAAGACCTACACTCGACAATCTCTGCCTTAGTATAGCATGATCAACTGTATCAAAAGCCTTAGAGAGATCAATAACAAGTGAGACACAGTGCTGTTTTTTGTCAATGGCTTCAGTGATATCATTTAAAACCTTCATGGCTGCTGAAATTGTGCTATGCTTCTTCCTGAAACCCGATTGATTGGTACATTGATAAAATATAGTTAGTAAATAAAAACTATTTTAGCTGTTCACTCATAAGGGTTTCAAGTATTTTCACCAGGGGTGACAGCTTTGAGATTGGCCTATAACTATTTAAAAGAGTTGGATCTCCCCCCTTTTAAAAATTTCCAGATCTTTGGAATTTCATTACATTCCAGGGTTAGATTGAACAGAGATGTAAAAGTGGTTCAGCTATGAAATCAGCTGCCAGATTTAAAAAGCAGGGATCCAAAAGATCAGGACCTGCAGGCTTTCTCTGATCTAAGGATTTCAGGGCTTTATGTACCACCTGCACTGAGAATGGCAAAAAGCTAAAAGTTTGACCAGCTCTCACTGGTTCATCCACACAGGGTTATACAGAGACAGAGGACACCGGTTCATCCACACAGGGTTGGACAGAGACAGAGGACACTGGTTCATCCACACAGGGTTGGACAGAGACAGAGGACACTGGTTCATCCACACAGGGTTGTACAGAGACAGAGGACACTGGTTCATCCACACAGGGTTATACAGAGACAGAGGACACTGGTTCATCCACACAGGGTTGGACAGAGACAGAGGACACTGGTTCATCCACACAGGGTTGGACAGAGACAGAGGACACTGAATCAAACAGCCTACCAGATGATACAAAGTGCTTATTGAAACAATTCAGCATTTCAGTTTTGTCATATATAGCAACAGAGTCCTTCAAAACACATGACGATAATTCATTAACATTACTGTTACCAGACATAGACTTAATAGCCTTCTAAGACTTTCTAGGGTCATTCAGGTTATCAGTGGTAACAGACATAAAATATTCAGACTTGGCCTTCCTGAGAAGAAAAGAACACGACCATATTATCTACCAAGATAATTCTCATTGGTTATTGTCAGTCGTGTATATTTACCACCGCCCCTCAAGGATCTGACCCAGATGGTTTTTTGGGGTCAAGTTTCAGGAGCACCTTTAGCACCTCAGACTCAGTGACTGCCTGCAGGGAGAAACAATTTAGTGGGGCAGGGGAAAAAGAGGGAGGAGCATCAGGGATAGTTGCATTAGAAGGGGTGGGAGATGAGGAAATGTTGGAAGGGCAAGGAGGCATGGCTGAGTCAAATGGGGATCCTGACTTAATGAAGTTGTGATTAAAGAGCTCAGCCATGTGCTACTTGACAGTAACAACCACATCATCAACATTAAGGGACATGGGCAGCTATGAGGAGGGTTTATTCTCCAGGTCTTTAACTGTTTTCCAGAACTTCTTGGGGTTAGACCCAAAGAGACAGAACTGCTCCTTAAAGTACCTAACTTTGGAGTGTTTCACGCCCTGATCTGTTTCACCTGTCCTTGTGCTTGTCTCCACCCCCCTCCAGGTGTCACGCCCTGATCTGTTTCACCTGTCCTTGTGCTTGTCTCCACCCCCCTCCAGGTGTCACCTGGAGGGGGTGTCGCCCATCTTCCCCATTATCCCCTGGGCACATGTGTTTTCTGTCTGTCTGTGCCGGTTAGTTGTGTTCGTTCAAACCTACCAGCATTTTTCCTTGACCCGTCTTTGCTATAGTCCTTGACTTTTCCTGCCTGCCCTGACCCTGCCTGCCATCCTGTACCTTGGCCTCTACTCTGGATTTACCGACCTCTGCCTGACCTGACCCTGAGCACGCCTGCTGTTCCAGTGCCTTACACCCTCTCTGGATTATTGACCCCTGCCTGACCTGACCCTGACCTCTGCCTGACCTGACCCTAACCCCTGCCTGCCTTGACCTGTCGTTTGCCTTCCTAAGAATAAACTTTAGTTTCTTCAACACTGTCGGCACCTGGGTCATACCTTAAAACATGATAGTATGAACTGGCCATGACTTAGAGAGGTACCTCATCACGCTGATGTCCGGGAGGGCCTTCGCCTGGGCTACGGCCATTTGCTTCAGTCTGGAGGGTTTCATGGCGGAAGTGAAACAAGTGTCCGGGAGAAAGGCTGCCAGGAGGTTACTCCAGCTTCAGCAGGACTCCCTCAGTGTGGCAGACTATGAACCCAGAAGTTACTCCAGCTTCAGCAGGACTCCCTCAGTGTGGCAGACTATGAACCCAGAAGTTACTCCAGCATGACTCAGTGAGACTATGAACCCAGAAGTTACTCCAGCAGGACTCCCTCAGTGTGGCAGACTATGAACCCAGAAGTTACTCCAGCTTCAGCAGGACTCCCTCAGTGTGGCAGACTATGAACCCAGAAGTTACTCCAGCAGGACTCCCTCAGTGTGGCAGACTATGAACCCAGATGTTACTCCAGCAGGACTCCCTCAGTGTGGAAGACTATGAACCCAGATGTTACTCCAGCAGGACTCCCTCAGTGTGGCAGACTATGCAGTGGATTTCCGCACGCTAGAGAAGGATGGAACCCGGAAGTACTGTTCTACACGCTCCTGCACGGATAATCGGAGGAAGTAAAGGACGAGCTTGCAGCCCGGGAACTGCCAACAGATCTCGACTCACGCATCACCTTATCCATCCGTATCAATGGACGGCTACAGGAACTTAGGAGGGAGAAGAAGTTTGATTGCAGTCCCAATCGCTCACTCAAGGACTCCGGAAGTCCCAGAGAGGATCCGAGCTTACCCAAGTTCCTCAAAGAGCCTCCGAAGACTGCCGTTTTACCTCTTCCCGAGGCTGTCTCCAGCCGAACGTGTACGCAGACTTAACACCCAGAGTTGTCTGTATTGCGCTACTGCCGGTCATTATGTGTCTACCTGCCCCTTCAAGAGACCTAGCTCATTTGTAGGAATGAGTACTCTGGTGAATCTTAAGGACAATTTTGCTTCTCGCCCGTCTCCATGCTGTGGGGGGGGACCAGTCCAAGTCTCTCCAGGTACTCATCGACTCAGGGGCCGATATGAGTCTTATGGACTGATCAAGTCTATGCGAAGGAGGTGTCATGCTGCATGAGGTAAATGGTCACACCACATACTGACTGGTTTTCTGATCCAAGCCCTTTTTTCTTAAAAAAAAAAAAAGGTATCTGTAACCAACAGACTCATATCTGTATTCCCAGTTATGCGAAATACAAAGATTAGGGCCTAATGAACTTATTTCAATTGACAGATTTCCTTAAACTCGTTGATATTTTTGTTCAGTGTAGTATCAGTGGCCTTTTGAATTTCACCTATAGTTTTTCTTCTGTAAAGTAGAGATGGGTATTTGACTAGGTATGGTAACATTCTACATTTCTGTCTTACACAGACAACGATTTAACATAAATCAGACATTAATTATTAACCAAATCAGTTTATTATGCATGAAGGAATCCCTTGCCTCGGTCTCTCTCTGCAGACACATACCCAACATTAAATACATGACTTGGCAGGAATTCAGCATAGTTCATCATTGTTGCACATGCTTTAATAAAATGATAGATATATTTACAAGCGACTTCTTTCCCATATTTTGAACATACCCCGATCCCACCCCACAGCACTTTCAATGTTCCTTTTGAAATTCACCCACATTTAAAAAAACAAAAACAAGAAAACATGGGGCTTTTGGCCAATACAACACAGAAATATATGGAATTCATCATTAACTACATAAATATGGCAGTAACACAGAGGTCTATATATATATACATACATACAAGGTTGTGATGTGGGGAGTCTCTCTCAGACCAGAGCATGCCTTCATCTGATACCTCTAAAGCAGACTGCTCTTCAGAACACCTCCAAGATAAAGATCTAATAAACAGGAAGGGTACAATAGTTTTACAAATCTCCCACTTATTTTTTTTATATTTATTTTTTAGACTGGTCAGGATTTTAGTAGTATAAAACAAAATAAGGCACAATTAATACTTTGACCATTTCATGTCCTGGGGATTGTACAGACATCTAGTAGTGTGGCTTGGAAATGGTTGATTGATTAGAACTGTCTGTCAGCTGACTTTCCCTTTGTATTACCCAATCAATCAATCTGAGTGATTCTAAATATGTTACTACCCCCCCCCCCCTCACAAATAGAATCACATGGAACCCCACAAACAGAACGACCCACGTTGACAGAGAGAACCTAGTAGTGTACACACTACCAACACAGGAACATATAACTCCCCTCCCATTGCCTTTGGTTAGGCCACAGCACTGCCTTTTCAATTGGGGAAAGTTAAACAAATGTTTTTTTCTTCAACAAAAGTCCCACAGGCAATCGATTAATTGATTGATAAGGTTCAAATCGAATGCTAAAGCAGTTGAGAGGAGGGAGAAGAACAAAACTAAAAGCTCTCCCTTTCCACCCAGTCTTCTCTGACCATCACAACCTCTCAGCTTGACAACCACTCTGCTTCTGTTTACATGAAGAGAACCGTGACATCACAAGGAAATTTCTAGCATTCTAGCAATGTTTTGTTTCTTTTCCTTTTTCAGATATTCTAACAGCACAAAACCCAGTTAATGTCCTTCAAATCCCCCCTGAAACAGTTTGTCAACATTGGTTTCTGTTGGTGGTGATCTGTATGGAGGAGTCAGTTCAGAGCCCGCCCACTGGACCATCCAATCAGAGGAGGACGAATGGCCGGGGAGGGAAGGAGGGGGAGAGAGGGGGGCAGGGGAGGGGAGGGGCAGGCGGGCGCTGGCAGCTGTTTGGGTCCTGGCTTTGGTTGGTGGTGTGAACAGAACAGAGCAGGGCAACAGTTCAGTCATGTTTCAGGTGGTCCTTGATGTCCTCTTCATCCGTGTATTCTGAAGGCTCATCCCCGGGCTTTAATAGCCGACCAACATAATCATATTTTTCTGTAATGCGAGAACACAGGGGTCAAATCAATCTGAATTCTCATCTTCAATGGGCTTCAATATAGCCGTACATATACATCTTTATAGCCTACATATCTTCATATCCAAACATACAGTACCAAAAGTTTGGATGCACCTACTCATTCAAGGGTTTTTCTTTATTTTTTCAACATTGTAGAATAAGAGTGAAGACATCACACTATGAAATAACACATGGAATCATGTAGTAAGCACAAACATGGCATTCTTGGCATTCTCTCAACCAGCTTTACCTGGATTGCTTTTCCAACAGTCTTGAGTTCCCATATATGCTGAGCACTTGTTGGCTGATTTTCCTTCACTCTGCGGTCCAACTCATCCCAAACCATTTCAATTGGGTTGAGGTTGGCCGATTGTGGAGGCTGGGTCATCTGATGCAGCACTCCCATCACTCTCCTTCTTGGTCAATTAGCCCTTACACAGCCTGGAGTAGTGGTGTTTTTTTTCCATGATAAAAAACAATGATAGTCCCACTAAGCCCAAACTAGATGTGATGGCGTATCGCTGCAGAATGCTGTGGTAGCCATACTGGTTAAGTGTGCCTTGAATTCTAAATAAATCACAGTGTCACCAGCAAAGCACCATCACACCACCTCCTCCGTGCTTCACGGTGGAATTCACACATGCGGAGATCATCTGTTCAACTACTATGCGTCTCACAAAGACACGGCGGTTGGAACCAAACATCTCAAATTTGGACCATAGGACATTTCCACCAGTCTAATGTCCATTGCCTGTGTTTCTTGGCCCAAGCATGTCTCTTCTTCTTATTGGTGTTCTTTAGTAGGGGTTTCTTTGCAGCAATTTGACCATGAAGGCCTGATTCACGCAGTCTCCTCTGAACAGTTGCGGTAGAGATGTGTCTGTTACTTGAAATCTGAAGCATTTATTTGGGTTGCAATCAGAGGCTAGTAACTCTAATGAATGTATCCTCTGCATCAGAGGTAACTCTGGGTCTTCCTTTCCTGTGGCGGTCCTTACTAGAGCCAGTTTCATCATAGAGCTTCATGGTTTTTGCAACCGGACTTGAAGAAACTATCAAAGTTCTTGACATTTTCTGGATTGACTGACCTTCATGTCTTAAAGTAATGATGGACTGTCGTTTCTCTTTGCTTATTTGAGCTGTTCTTGCCATAATATTGACTTGGTCTTTTACCCAATAGGGCTATCTTATATATACCACCCCTACCTTGTCACAACACAACTGATTGGCTCAAACACATTAAGAAGGAAAGAAATTCCACAAATTAACAAGGCACACCTGTTAATTGAAATACATTCCAGGTGACTACCTCATGAAGCTGGTTGAGAGAATACCAAGAGTGTGCAAAACTGTCATCAAGGCAAAGGGTGGCTACTTTGAAGAATCTCAAATATAAAATATATTTTGAATTGTATAACACTTTTCTGGTTAACCTCTTAAGTCGACCCTCTACTTTTTTGAACATTCTGTTAAAAATCGCGCAACATTTCAGCGCCCTGCTACTCATGCCAGGAATATAGTATATGCATTTGCTTAGTCTGTGTGGATAGAAAACACTCAGACGTTTATAAAACTGGTTAAATCACTGCTGTGGCTTTACCAGAACGGCATTTACATCGAAAAGCACAGGAAAAACTGATCACTGAAAATGGGAAAATATATCCATGCGCTACTTGAACCCATTGATAAAGGTGAACCACAATTAATTGACTGAGGTTGCAGTACCTACAGCTTCCACACGGTGTCTAGAGTCTTGTCATTTCCCTTCGAGTTTTTTCTTGGTCAAACACATGCAGGGCACCGTATTTCCTTAGGTCTAGGACCGGATATTTTCGTTGAGTTTCTAGCCGGACATTTTTCCAGACGGACAGCTAATGATCTTTACATCGCCTCCTGATGAATTTTATCGCTTATTAACGTTTACTAATACCTAAAGTTGCATTACAAACGTATTTCGAAGTGTTTTGTGAAAGTTTATCGTCGACTTTTGAATTTTAAAAAATGACGTTACGTTTTGAAACGATGTTTTTTCGTTTATCACACAGTCTACATATAACGATATCTTGGCTTTATATGGGCCGATTTAATCGAAATAAAGACCCAATAGTGTTTATGGGACATCTAGGAGTGCCAACAAAGAAGATGGTGAAAGGTAATGACTGTTTTCTATTTTATTGTGCGGTTTGTGTAACGCCGAAATGCTAATTATTTTGTTTACGTCCCCTGCGGGTCTTTTGGGGTGTTACATGCTATCAGATAATAGCTTCTCATGCTTTCACCGAAAAGCATTTTAAAAATCTGACTTGTTGCCTGGATTCACAACGAGTGTAGCTTTAATTCGATACCCTGCATGTGTATTTTAATGAACGTTTGAGTTTTAACTAATACTATTAGCATTTAGCGTAGCGCATTTGCATTTCCAGAGCTCTAGTTGGGACGCAAGCGTCCCGAGTAGAAGCAAGAGGTTAATACATGATTCCATGTGTTATTTAAACGTTTTGTCTTCACTATTATTCTACAATGTAAAAAAAATAAAGACAAACCCTCAAATGAGTAGGTGTCCAAACTTTTGACTGGTACTGTATGTTTCATATCTTTTATAACATACCCATGAACTGCATCTCCCACTCTCTGACTGACTCCATCTGAACAGCGTTGAGGTCTGACAGGTCATCATAGTCCTCCCTCAAGGCATCTTTCTCCAAACAGAACGTGGCCAGACCCCTCGATGCATCCCGGCCCGCAAAGATACCATAAGGACCGTCTGTAGGGAGAGAGACAGTATATTAAACAGAATATATACCTACTGAATTTAACTACGGATCAGTTCTATAAGGACTGTCTGTAGGGAAAGACAGTATATTAAACAGAATCTACACCTACTGCATCTAACTGTATGGTTCAGTTCTAGAAAGACCATCTGTAGGGAGAAGCAGTGCAGTAAACAGAATCTACACCTACTGCATCTAACTGTATGGTTCAGTTCTAGAAAGACCATCTGTAGGGAGAAGCAGTGCAGTAAACAGAATATGGTTCTATTAAAGAAATGACACGAGGCGACCCACGTGACTCCACGGAGGCGGCGACGACGACCCACGTGACTCCACGGAGGCGACCCACGTGACTCCACGGAGGTGGCCCACGTGACTCCACGTGACTCCACGGAGGCGACCACGCGACTCCACGGAGGCGACCCACGCGACTCCACGGAGGCGGCGACGACCCACGCGACTCCACGGAGGCGACGACCCACGTGACTCCACGGAGGCGGCGACCCACGTGGCTAGAAACGCTGGTTACAAGAGGTTAGCTAAAAAATGCTAGTTTATTCGTTTTCAAAAACACGCTATTTGCATGCGCAACGTCCCACATGCTTCCTCGTGAATTTGCTACGCCCCCACTAGAGAGCTAAAGTTAGCTAGACTAGCTAGTCTAACTAAAACTGCTGGGGGAAAACTCAGTGATGGATCCTTCTTGAAAGGGGATCGAGACCACTGCCACATAGTAACAACCAATTTAGGGATTGAATTCAAATAGTAGCCTTTGTGCGAGGGGAGGATGTATTGGCGGACTTGCCCAAAAGCCTCCTTCACCAGTTAGCTAGCTAGTTTTAATCTTCAAGAGGCTAGGTAAAAAGCCTCAAATTCTGGCCTTCACTGGAGGCTAAAGAAATGATACACTGATTCACTGGAGGCTAAAGAAATGAGCGCATAAATACTGCTAAGCCATCATTCTGGAGAGACACACCATATCTTCACCACACCCCTCCCCATTCTGGAGAGACACACCATATCTTCACCACACCCCTCCCCATTCTGGAGAGACACACCATATCTTCACCACACCCCTCCCCATTCTGGAGAGACACACCATATCTTCACCACACCCCTCCCCATTCTGGAGAGACACACCATATCTTCACCACACCCCTCCCCATTCTGGAGAGACAGACCATATCTTCACCACACCCCTCCCCATTCTGGAGAGACGCACCATATCTTCACCACACCCCTCCCCATTCTGGAGAGACAGACCATATCTTCACCACACCCCTCCCCATTCTGGAGAGACACACCATATCTTCACCACACCCCTCCCCATTCTGGAGAGACACTATATGCGCTGTTTAGAATAGAGCTTTGCCTCAAATCGCATTCATTAAGAATCGCTTCATTACAGGAGTTGCATGTTCTGTTAAGATAAATTACTATACTCCGACTTCTGATTTCACACCCTGATGTGATTTCTGTCATTCTGAGCACCATGGGTGGACACCCTAATGGGTTACTCTGAGCACCATGGGTGGACACCCTAATGGGTTACTCTGAGCACCATGGGTGGACACCCTAATGGATTACTCTGAGCACCATGGTTGGACGCCCAAATGGGTTACTCTGAGCACCATGGGTGGACACCCTAATGGATTACTCTGAGCACCATGTGTTACTCTGAGCACCATGTGTTACTCTGAGCACCATGGGTGGACACCCTAATGGGTTACTCTGAGCACCGTGGTTGGACACCCTAATGGGTTACTCTGAGCACCATGGGTGGACACCCTAATGTGTTACTCTGAGCACCATGTGTTACTCTGAGCACCATGTGTTACTCTGAGCACCATGGGTGGACACCCTAATGGGTTACTCTGAGCACCATGGGTGGACACCCTAATGGGTTACACAACCAATGCATAGGGGTCCGGTAAATTTCTCAAATGGCTGGTAAATTAAAATCTTCCCGGTCACATTGTCCGGCACCACATTTTCCTAAAGGAAACCCTGCTAGGGTCTCAAGTTGGAAAAACTCATAGCCCACATTTTACAATGTTACGGTTGGAAAACTGTCCCATGGACGTCAAAAAAAATATGTTCACTATTTACAGGAGTTGAACTATCCATAATCATGCTACTATGAGGCTGAACAAGAATTGTCCCACTGCACCAGGCTAGAGGGATGAAAGACAGCACACTCTACAGCACATCATGGAGGGCCGGTCTGCGTAACCACATCCATAAACCCCCCCCCCCCCCCCCCACTGTGAGTAAAACATTTTAGTGGCCCCCCCTCTTGATACCGGAGCTACATTTTTGATTTGTGCAATTCTAAGATGTTTGCAGTTTTCAATATGATATGAGTGAGGCTAACTAACAAAATCAATAGATATTTTTGGGTCAGACAGATCTATTCAGGTTTAGGGTACTTCACGTTCATGCATTGCAAAATTAGGGGGCAGGGAGGAAACATGCCATAAGTGAATATGGGTAGTACAGTAGTAGCTAGCTAGAATGCATGGGTGATTCACATCATTGACTTACTATATATTTTTTTATTTTACCTTTATTTTACTAGGCAAGTCAGTTAAGAACAAATTCTTATTTTCATTGACGGCCTAGGAACAGTGGGTTAACTGCCTGTTCAGGGCCAGAACGACAGATTTGTACCTTGTCAGCTTACAGAGGACATCCAAGAAGAAACATGAATAACTTCAGTGGAGTAAGAAAATGTTCAGCCTATAATTAGTTCATTTATAACTAAAAAACATACATAAGGCTAGCTAGCCGATTTCAAGTTGATAGCAAACAAGCTAAAAGTTTATTAGCTGGCTGGCTTTCTATAGGCTGATCAATGCAAGCTAAAGTTAGTTGCTACTTGCTAGCCACACGATCGTAATGTATAACAGGTTGCAGTTGTCTAATATGTCCCCCATTTTAGTGTAGAAAATGTGAGTGATGATTTATGCACCCTATTCATGATGTTAGCTACAAATAATATAACATGATTAATTCAATTCAAAACGGGGATATCCAACCACCATATGGTCTTGAAGTCTGAGGGCACATTATCGTTGATGCATGCCGACATGGACGTAGAGAAGCTGGTGTTAGCAAGACTAGCACAGGACAAATAGAGCACCAAACACTTGTCATATCCTCAGAAAGAATCATAACTACACGGCCTCTGACCACCAGGCACTACAGAGGGTAGTGCGAGCGGCCCAGTATATCACTGGGGCCAAGCTTCTTGCCACCCAGGACCTCTATACCAGGCAGTGTCAGAGGAAGGCTCTAAAAAAATTGTCAAAGACTCCAGCCACCCAAGTCAGACTGCTCTCTCTGCTACCGCACGGCAAGCGGTACCAGAGCGTCAAGTCTAGGTCCAAAAGGCTTCTTAACACCTTCTACCCCCAAGCAATAAGACTCCTGAACAGCTAATCAGATGGCTACCCAGACTATTTGCATTGTACACCATACTCCCTATTTTACTCTGATGCTACTCTGTTTATTATCTATGCATATGTACCCGATGTGAAATGGCTAGGTAGCTAGCGGGGGGTGCGCGCTAACAGCGTTTAAAATCGGTGACGTCACTCGCTCTGAGACCTTGAAGTAGTTGTTCCCCTTGCTCTGCAGGTTTTGTGGAGCGATAAGGTAACGATGCTTCGAGGGTGACTTGTCAATGTGTGCAGAGGGTCCCTGGTTCGGGGCGAGGAGAGGGACAGATGCTATACTGTTATATTGATGCTGTTGACCCAGATCACTGGTTGCTGCGGGAAAAGGAGGAGGGCAAAAGGGGGGTGAGTGTAACCGATGTGAAATGGCTAGCTAGTTAGCGGTGGTGCTCGCTAATAGCGTTTCAATCGGTGACATCACTCACTGAGACCTTGAAATAGTTGTTCCCCTCGCTCTGCAAGTTTTGTGGAGCGATGGGTTAACGATGCTTCGTGGGTGTCAGTTGTTGATGTGTGCAGAGGGTCCCTGGTTCAAGCCCGGGTAGGGGTGAGGAGAGGGACGGAATCTACAGTTACACAGTCACTTTAACTCTACCTTACATTTACATTTTTTACATTTAAGTCATTTAGCAGACGCTCTTATCCAGAGCGACTTACAAATTGGCATATAACCTCAATTACCTCGACTAACCAGTGCCCCCCCACATTGACTCTGTACCGTTACCCCCTGTATAAAGCCTCACTTTTATTTTTCTGCTGCTCTTTAATTATTTGTTATTTTTTACTTATCTATTTTTAACTTAACACTTATTTTTCTTAAAACTGCATTGTTGGTTAAAAGGCTTGTTAGATAAATTTTTGGTTAACTTTCCACTCCTACGAGACTAGCTAGCTAGATGGATGATGTAAATGGATTTATGATCATGATTACATAAGTGAGGTTGATGGGTGGGTCCGCCAGCCAAGTTAAAGGGTCCTTCAGTGGCCAACAGCATACCTACCTAGCTACGAGCCTAGCTAATGTTAGCTAGCAATCTTCTACAGCTGATCAGCTAGGCCTAGCCCACAGCATTAATCCTCAGAATATGGCTCGTATAGGACAACCTACAACGTTAGTTGTTAGTTAACTAGCTGTGTAACTTGATATGATCTCAAAACAGTTCTGATATTTAGCAGTAAGATCATTTAGCTAACTGGCAAAGTTGTTTGCTACCTAGCAACTATGCCTGGCTTTAAAAACGGACGTGGTTTAGCGCTAGCTAGCACAGGGGCTTGGTTTTTCCGCACGCCTTTGGGGATAACTAGTTAACTAGCTAACGTTTGTTTTCGTGGTCCCCACTTCAGCTAACGCTGATCAGTCTGTCTAGCTAACAACCTAGTTTAGATGTAGCTACATAACAGGTAGCGTAGATAGCTAGTTAGCTAACCACCTTGTAAACAAGCGTGTCTAACCTTAACATACTGCTACAAACTAGAAGACACTGCTTGCACAGACAAACTAGCTATCCTTCTATCAAGCCATGTAAATGCAAAGTGCCAGATTAACTAACGTGCAAAATTAAATCACTAAAATAACTTGCTGTAACTGAGTTAGTTAGCTAGCCGAAGCTAGCTATTGCGCCCAAATAACCGATGCCATCATCATTTGTGTTGGTCTAGACTGGTGCCAGACACAGTAGCTAAGCTACAATGCCTAGCTAACTAGTGTGCTCTTTTCCATTCACGGATTCCTACCTCGACCATAAAACTTTTTGCCGGTGGTAACATCGAATACTTTCATATTGACTGCCATCATGATCCGGGGGTTTTGCAGTCCATCGTATTCCCCAAGTTGCTCCAAAGTGAAATCACGTCTTCTCATCTTCGGCAGAGACGAGGCCTCGCTTCCATGGGCCGCGTCAGCACCAATCCGTTTACCCCATCGCCGATAAATAACATAGCAGATCGTAACCACTAAAACTAAAATACTTAAATTTAACAACATCCCGCCAAGACTGAACCCGTCTGACTCATCTGAAGTTCTCTGCCCGCCACTAGTATCAACAGCTCCAGTCGACCTGTCGCCATCGTCCGCCATACTGTCGATAGAGCCGAACAAAAAGACCCGCCCACCTGGGGCTCCTCATCAGATATGATTGGCCTGCGTCAATCATTCAAGGAGCAGCACAATAACACCAGCAAGACAACAATAGGCTTTTTGTTGAAATGATAGCGAAAAGTTGTGTGTTTCTAAGCCAGAGATTAGTTGCACGGAGAAAGCAATGCGCAGTTTCTTAACGGCATAGCCATTTAGAGTAAGGATTAAGTTATTGTGAAATAATATAACAACAATAGCCCAGTTTGTGCCCATGGACTTTAATAATGTGCATATGCTGAGAATCTTTCTCACGAACAATAATTCCTGGTCAATTAGCCTAATAATATGGGTCAATCGTAGCACAAACCCATTACTTTACTTTACACATCCACTAAAACATGGGATCGTTTCAAATCTGGTACTATTGGATACATGGTCTCTCCTATCATTGTTATGCGGATGACAACCATTTCTCTCCTTTCCCCGTCTGACACCCAGGTGGCCACACGCATCTCTGGGTGCCTGGCAAATATCTCAGCTTGGATGTTAGCCCACCACCTCAAGCTCAACCTTGACAAGATGCTCTTCCTCACGGGTAAGGCCTGCCACTCAAAGACCTCCCCATTATGGTTGACAACTCCATGTTGTCCCCCTCCCAGAGTGCAAAGAACCTTGGCTGACCCTGGACAACAACATGACGTTTTCTGCAAACTTCAAAGAAGTGACTTGCTCCTGCAGGTTCATGCTCTACAGTCTACAACATACGTAGAGTACAACCAAAGATTATGGACATACTGATAAGATACACGTCTCCGCCCTAACAATGGGAGTGGAGTAATTGTCCGCAAAGCGGCACAGCGGGCTTTCTAGCTCCCACCTATCATTTCTTTGGATTGGTGGATACATCTCATTATTGTAATCTATTTTTGAATATTCGATGAGGGTTGTTGACATCAACTTCCGGTATTCAATGGAGAGAAATGCTATGCTACTGTAACAGTATAGCTTCTGTCCCTCTCCTCGCCCCTACCTGGGCTCGAACCAGGGACTCTCTGCACACATCGACAACAGCCACTCTCAAAGCATTGTTACCCATTGCTCTACAAAAGCCACAGCCCTTGTAGAGCAAGGGGATCAACTACTTCAAGGTCTCAGAGCGAGTGATGTCACCGATTGAAACACTATTACCGTGCACCCCGCTAACTAGCTAGCCAATTCACATCGGTTCCACTACTAGCCTCATGACATGAATATACATCTCGAGACAACTCCAATATAACGTGTTTTTCCTCAAAGTTGCCCGGATGTCACGTGTCCTACTTATATCAGTACTCTCGTAACAACTTAAGGAAACTTCTATTCCATCAAATAAACTCGTACATTTTTTGGAAGACCAAATTCCACACGCTCATCAAATCAAAACAAATGTTATTGGTCACATACACATGGTTAGCAGATGTTAATGCGAGTGTAGCGAAATGCTTGTGCTTCTAGTTCTGACCAGGCAGTAATATCTAACATGTAATCTAACAATTTCACAACAACTACTGTATACACTCAAGTGTAAAGGAATGAATAAGAATATGTACATATAAATATATGGATGAGCGATGGCCGTGCAGCATAGGCAGTAGATGGTATAGAGTACAGTATATACATATGAGATGAGTAATGTTGGGTATGTAAACATTATACATTATGTGGCATTGTTTAAAGTGACTAGTGATACATTTATTACAACCAATTTTTAATGATTAAAGTGGCTGGAGATTTGAGTCAGTATGTTGGCAGCAGACACTCAATGTTAGTGATGGCTGTTTAACGGTCTGATGGCTTTGAGATAGAAGCTGTTTTTCAGTCTCTCGGTCCCAGCTTTGATGCACCTGTACTGACCTCGCCTTCTGGATGATAGCGGGGTGAACAGGCAGTGGCTCGGGTGGTTGTTGTCCTTGATGATATTTTTGGCCATCCTGTGACATCAGGTGCTGTAGGTGTCCTGGAGTGCAGGTAGTTTGCCCCTGGTGATGCGTTGTGCAGACCACATTACCCTCTGGAGAGCCTTACGGTTGCGGGTGGTGCAGTTGCCGTACCAGGCAGTGATACATCCCGACAGGATGCTCTCGATTGTGCATCTGTAAAAGTTTGTGAGTGTTTTAAATTTCTTCAGTCTCCTGAGGTTGAAGAGGAGCTGTTGCGCTTTCCTCACCATGCTGTCTGTGTGGGTGGACCATTTCAGTTTGTCCGTGATGCGTACGCCGAGAATCTTAAAACTTTCCACCTTCTCCACTGCTGTCCCGTCGATGTGGGGAACATTTACTCTCTATACTGTGTGTCCATGAGGAGATCCTCAGGAATTTACGATGTCTCTCTGACCACAGCAGCCTAGTTGAAGGAGGAAAGGGGGAGGCAGGGAGAGGGGGATGGGGCTTGCCACACCCAAAGAGGGCAACGTCATGATACTTACAACCTCATGCTAATCGCATTAGCCAATGTTATCTCAACCGTCCCGCAAGGGACCCACCAATCCTGAAGAAGTTTTAAGTGTTGCAGTCATTTCAGTCGCTGTAGTAGCTGACGTTTATAGTGTTGTGTCATCCGATCCGCATACATAGCCACACTGGCTTTACTCATGTCATTAGTGCCCCGGGGAATGCCCGATTCTCTCTGGACTATGCTGGACACCCTCTGTGTTCTATTAGACAGGTAACTCTTTATTCACAGTATAGCAGGGTGTGTAAAGCCATAACACCCTCTGTGTTCTATTAGACAGGTAACTCTTTATCCACAGTATAGCAGGGTGTGTAAAGCCATAACACCCTCTGTGTTCTATTAGACAGGTAACTCTTTATTCACAGTATAGCAGGGTGTGTAAAGCCATAACACCCTCTGTGTTCTATTAGACAGGTAACTCTTTATTCACAGTATAGCAGGGTGTGTAAAGCCATAACACCCTCTGTGTTCTATTAGACAGGTAACTCTTTATTCACAGTATAGCAGGGTGTGTAAAGCCATAACACCCTCTGTGTTCTATTAGACAGGTAACTCTTTATTCACAGTATAGCAGGGGGTGTAAAGCCATAACACCCTCTGTGTTCTATTAGACAGGTAACTCTTTATTCACAGTATAGCAGGGGGTGTAAAGCCATAACACCCTCTGTGTTCTGTTAGACAGGTAACTCTTTATTCACAGTATAGCAGGGTGTGTAAAGCCATAACACCCTCTGTGTTCTATTAGACAGGTAACTCTTTATCCACAGTATAGCAGGGTGTGTAAAGCCATAACACCCTCTGTGTTCTATTAGACAGGTAACTCTTTATTCACAGTATAGCAGGGTGTGTAAAGCCATAACACCCTCTGTGTTCTATTAGACAGGTAACTCTTTATTCACAGTATAGCAGGGTGTGTAAAGTATCAATAATGTCAAAAGCTGCACTGAAGTGGAGCGGAATTACATTTGCTTTGCTCCAGGTCGGGGGGCACCCACTTTCTAGAAGGCTTAAATTGAAAATATGGCAAATAGCAGTGGCAATATCGACCGCTTGTCATTGATGAAAGACAACTATTTTTTCCCCACTCACTTTACGGAATTCAGAAATTACAATGCTTGTCTTTCATAATTTGGTCAGATATACTTGGATGTGTAGTGGCAGCGTTTGTTGCTGGCATGACATGCCTAAGTTTGCTAATGTTGACAATGAAAAAATCATTAAAGTAGTTGCCAATATCAGTTGGTTTTGTGATGAATGAGCCATCTGATTCAATGAATGATGGCGCTGACTTTGCCTTCCCAAAATGTCATTGAAGCTGCTCCAAAGCTTTTTACTATCATTCTCTGTGTCATTTATCTTTGTTTCATAGTGTAGTTTCTTTTTTTTATTCAGTTTAGACACATGATTTCTCAATTTGCAATACGTTTGCCAAACGGTTGTGCAGCAACTTATTTGCCATTCCTTTTGCCTCATCCCTCTCAACCATACCCTTTTTCAATTCCTCATCAATCCACTGGGATTGAACTGTTTTACAGTCATTTTCTTAATGGGTGCATGATCATTAGTAACTGGAATAAGCCATTTCATAAATGTTCAGCGTCTGTTTGCTCCTCATTGCACACCACGGACAAACAAATATTCTTTACATCAACAACATAGGAATCATTACAAAACTAATTGCATGACCTCTTATACACTATATTAAGGCCTTTGGGGTTTTCCTAGATATGGCTACTATTTTGTGAACGCTACATCTGATGGATCTGGATACTGCTTTCAAGCAGATTTCTGCAGCTTTAGTAAAGATGTGATCAATACATATTGATTTCATTCCTGTGCTGTTTGTAACTACCCTGGTAGGTTGACTGATAACCTGAACCAGGTTGCAGGTACTGGTTACAGTTTGAAGCTTTTTCTTAAGTGGGCAGGTTGATGAAAGCCAGTCGATATTTAAATTACCCAGAAAATATACCTCTCTGTTTATCACATACATTATCAAGCATTTCACACATGTTATCCAGATACTTACTGTTAGCACTTGATGGTCTATAGCAGCTTCCCACAAGAATGGGCTTTAGGTGAGGCAGATGAACCTGTAGCCATATTACTACAACAGTATTTAACATTATCCAGATACTGACTGTCTATAGCAGCTTCCCACCAGAATGGGCTTTAGGTGAGGCAGATGAACCTGTAGCCATATTACTACAACAGTATTTAACATTATCCAGATACTGACTGTCAGTGGTCTTCCTACTAGGACACACCCCCTCAGTGGTCTTCCTACTAGGACACACCCCCTCAGTGGTCTTCCTACTAGGACACACCCCCTCAGTGGTCTTCCTACTAGGACACACCGCCTCAGTGGTCTTCCTACTAGGACACACTCCCTCAGTGGTCTTCCTACTAGGACACACCGCCTCAGTGCTAACAGTATAACTCTGGTTCATAGACACATGATTACTGCAGACAATAGCTGTAGGATCAACAGAGGGCAGTTAGAGGGACATAAATTAGTTTACTTACATTGTGTCTAACAACTCTTCCTGGTATAATGTAATATAAAAATGTAATTCTTAAAAACATTAAAAAGTTATCCTTTTTAGATAAAACTATACTAAATATAATCACGTCACCAAATAGTTGATTAAAACACACTATTTTGCAAAGAAGGTCTACAGTAGCCTCAACAGCACTCTGTAGGGTAGCACCATACTATAGCCGGAGGACATCTTCCGTGCTCCTCTGAGTACATTGGCTTCAATACAAAATCTAGGGGACTCGTGGTTCTCACCCCCTTCCATAGACTTACACAGTAATTACAGTAATTAATGACAACTTCCACAAGCAGTGCCTTAGACTGCTGTGCCACTCGGGAGTCCATCCTTATAATAATGTTAAAGGATCCTAAAATCTCCTTATAAAACCTGTTTTGTTTCCGAAAGGTATCGAAATTGTCAACAAAAGTTACACCTATTGAGCTGCAATAATCACGTAGCCAGTTGTGAAGAGAAATAAGCGTTCAATGCCACGCTTCAGAGAGGACACATTCCACTCTGCGTTCTCCCCAGTGTCTGCTTGATCAAGGAAACCACCTCAAGCCTAGTAGATCTTTTTGTCTTCGTCATGTCGTGTCCCGTGTATATATATTTTTCCTTCACATATTTTGTATATTTTTCTTAACCCCAACTTCAACATACTCTCCTGCAACACGCATTACCCAATGTGGTATGTATCT
The DNA here is from genome assembly GCF_034236695.1 of Oncorhynchus nerka. Classification (NCBI taxonomy): domain Eukaryota; kingdom Metazoa; phylum Chordata; class Actinopteri; order Salmoniformes; family Salmonidae; genus Oncorhynchus; species Oncorhynchus nerka. The sequence goes on from NC_088407.1 coordinate 93,937,312, forward strand.
GCTATTTGCTTTACTTCTGAACCGGAACCCCCTACAGAAGCTAGCCAGCTAACTAGCTACTAGCTAGTAGTCAGCTAACCACTGCTAGCAGTCATCAGCTAACCTTTAGCCAGGACAACTCCTGCCAGTCTGCACAACGTGATTCAACCCAGAGCGTACCGGACTTCTTCTTCTCCTTATCCCCGGATTCCTAACGCAAGCTCTGAACCTCTTCACCTGGATCATCGCAGCTAGCTAGCTGCTATCTGATTGGCTTCTCCTGGCTAACGTCTCTGTCCCGAAGCAAACACCAATTAGCATGGAGCTAACCTATGCTAGGCCCATCTCCCGGCTAGCTGAAGATGTCCATCAGCAACTCCATGCGCTACAATTCTTATTTTGTCAATTGGCCTGGACCCCTTTTACTGCTGATGCAGAACCCCGCCGATCCTTCGCGACTGGACTACCGACGTAATCCGCCCAAGGGTTTTTTTCAACTGGCTCCCCCATCGCGACCTCCCCTGAATGCCCATCTGCTAGCCTGCTAGCCACGGCCCGCTAGCTGTCTAGAGCACACCGGCCAGTTAGCTGAAGAAGTCCATCAGCCAATTTTTGGGGGTTACTTGGGGGATCCTTTTACTACATGGAGCCCTGCTGATCCATCACAACTAATCTAACCGCACGAAGGGGCTACAACTGATTTCTTCCGTCGCGACGTCCCTCTACGGCCCTTCTGCTAGACTGCTATCCCATGCCCGCTAGCTGTCTGAATCGCCGTGTCTTCAGCTTGCCCAGCTACTCACTGGACCCAATAATCACTCAGCTACGCATGCCTCTCCCTAATGTCAATATGCCTTGTCCATTGCGGTTTTGGTTAGTATTTTTTGCCTTATCTCATTGTACAGCCTCTAGCCCTGCTCAATACGCCTTAGCTAACCCTTTAGTTCCACCTCCCACACATGCAGTCACCTCACCTGATTTAAATTATGTTTATAGAGACAAAATCTCTCTCATCGTCACTCAATACATAGGTATACCTCCACTGTATTCACATCCTACCATACCTTTGTCTGTACATTATGCCTTGAAGTCTGTTCTAACGTGCCCAGAAACCTGCTCCTTTTACTCTCTGTTCCGAACGTACTAGACGACCAGTTCTTATAGCCTTTAGCCGTACCCTTATCCTACTCCTCTTCTGTTCCTCTGGTGATGTAGAGGTTAACCCAGGCCCTGCAGTGCCTAGCTCCACTCGCATTCCCCAGGTGCTCTCATTTGTTGACTTCTGTAACCGTAAAAGCCTTGGTTTCATACATGCATTAGAAGCCTCCTTCCTAAGTTTGCTTTTTTCAATGCTTTAGCACACTCTGCCAAACCCGGATGTCCTAGCCATGTCTGAATCCTGGCTTAGGAAGACCACCAAAAACCCTGAAATTTCCATCCCTAACTATAACATTTTACAAAAAAATAGAACTGCCAAAGGGGGCGGAGTTGCAATCTACTGCAGAGATAGCCTGCAGTCATACTATCCTGGTCTGAGACAAACCATTTGAGCTTCTACTTTTAAAAATCCACCTTTCCAGAAACAAGTCTCTCACCGTTACTGCTTGCTATAGACCACTTTCTGACCCCAGCTGTGCCCTGGACACCATAAGGGAATTGATTTCCCCCCCATCTATCTTCAAAGCTCGTGCTGTTAGGTGACCTAAACTGGGACATGCTTAACACCCCGGCCATCCTACAATCTAAGCTTGATGCGCTCAATCTCACACAAATTATCAATGAACCTACCAGGTACAACCCCAAATCCGTAAACACAGGCACCCTCATAGATATCTTCCTAACCAACGTACCCTCCAAATACACCTCTGCTGTCTTCAACCAGGATCTCAGTGATCACTGCCTCATTGACTGCGTCCGTAATGGGTCTGCGGTCAAACGACCACCCCTCATCACAGTCAAACACTCCCTAAAACACTTCAGCAAGTAGGATTTTCTAGTCGACCTGGCCTGGGTATCCTGGAAGGATATTGACCTCATTCCGTCAGTTGAGGATGCCTGGTTATTCTTTAAAAGTCCTTTCCTCACAATCTTAAATAAGTATGCTCCATAATGTAGAACCAGGAACGGATATAGCCCTTGGTTCACTCCAGACCTGACTGCCCTTGACCAGCAAAAAAATATCCTGTGGCATAATGAATTATCATCGAATAGCCCCCACAATATGCAACTTTTCAGGGAAGTTAGGAACCAATATACACAGGCAGTTAGGAAGGCAAATGCTATATTTTTTCAAGCAGAAATTTGATTCCTGTGGCACAAACTCCAAAAAGTTCTGGGACACTGTAAAGTCCATGGATAATAAGAACACCCCCTCCCAGCTGCCCACTGCACTGAGGCTAGGAAACACTGTCACCACCGATAAATCCACTATAATTAAGAATTTCAATAAGCATTTTTTTTTACAGCTGGCAATGCTTTCCACCTGGCTACCCCTACCCCGGTCAACACCTCTGCACCCCCCACAGCAACTTGCCCAAGCCTCCCCATTTCTCTTTCACCCAAATCCAGATAGCCGATGTTCTGAAAGACCTGCAAAATCTGGACCCCTACAAATCAGCCGGGCTAGACAATCTGGACCCTCTCTTTCTAAAATGATCCACCGAAATTGTTGCAACCCCTTTTACTAGCCTGTTCAACCTCTTTCATATCGTCTGAGATCCCCAAAGATTGGAAAGCTGCCGCGGTCATCCCCCTCTTCAAAGGAGGAAACACTCTAGACCCAAACTGCTACAGACCTATATCTATCCTACCCTGCCTTTCTAAGGTCTTCGAAAGCCAAGTTAAAAAACAGATCACTGACCATTTTGAATCCCACCGTATCTTCTCTGCTACGCAATCTAGGACTGCCTTTATCTGAGCTCTCAGCAAAAGTTTAGTTTAGTTTAATTTATTATTTCGAAAATGTACAAAAACAAGCACACATAAAACTTAAAATCATTGAGGATAACGCATAATAAAGTCTGGGACTTATTTCCATTGTGGTCCTCTTGACACAAGATGGCTAGACAAGATCGAACACAGTATGGCAGTTAAATATTCAAACAATAACATAGAAGAAGAACATCTATCTCATCATTCCAATTACATTATAGGGGTTATTCATATGGGCTCAGAGGACATCAAACATATTTTTACTTTATTTTTAAAGCTGCCCAGAGAGCACATTGTTTTTATAGACAGAGGCAACTCATTCCATTCTGAGGCTCCATTATACAAGAATGTACCTTTCCCAGCATTACTCCTGAACCTGTATAAGCACACATCAGCAACACCTGATCTGGTGCTGTGATTGTGTGCATCCCTAACACGAGGAAAGTAATCACTTAGATATCTAGGCGCAGGACCATAAATACTGTAAACCAAACCTAGTCTAATCTGGGACACCGTAGCCTCAACAGGCAACCAGTTTAGTTCCTGATAGCAGCTCCTACCTATGTGAGTACGTGGACTCACCTTCAATACTACCATGATCAGCTTATTCGGGGCTATCTGGAGCTTCCCCTTCATACATTTAGATAAGCCCCCAAACCAGGAAGTACTAGCATAGTCAAAATGGCATTGAATGAGGGCAGTAGCTAGCACTTTCATGGAGTCCTTATCAAGCAGCTTGGACTTTCTAGCCAAAAACGTAGTCCTGGCATTAACCTTCCCTAGCACCTTATTTGCCATGCTCACACCTCCCAAGCTTCCATCAAGGATACATCCCAAGTAGCTAACAGAGGTTTTAGTAGTCAGCACCTCACCTCCTAACTCCACTCTGATTTCAGACGACCTACACAATTTAGGTCTGGATCCAAAAATATTTGCTTCAGTTTTCACCAAGTGCAGAGATAGCTTATTATCTCCAAGCCATTTGCTAATTTTAGTAAGCCATGTGCTAAGTATGCTCTCCAACATAGTATTACTGTTGTGAGACAACAGAAGTGTAGCGTCATCCGCATAAAGAAAAATACGGCAAGAACAAGCTTCTTTCATATCGGGGCGGCAGGGTAGCCTAGTGGTTAGAGCGTTGGACTAGTAACCGAAAGGTTGCAAATTCGAATCCCCGAGCCGACAAGGTACAAATCTGTCATTCTGCCCCTGAACAGGCAGTTAACCCACTGTTCCTAGGCCATCATTGAAAATAAGAATTTGTTCTAAACTGACTTGCCTAGTAAAAAAATATATACAATAAATACAGCAGAGGCCCAAGCACGCTCCCCTGCGGAACGCCACAACTCATTGGTTTTGCCTGAGACCGTGAACCATTAACCTCTACTACTTGCTCTCTTCCTGATAAATAAGACTTTACCCAGCTTAGAGGGATACTGCTTAACCCCAACCCCAGTTTGGAGATTAGGAGACAGTGGTTAACTGTATCAAAGGCCTTCTGTAGGTCAAGCAGTACCATTCCACACAGATTTCCCTCATCAATCTCTTTCCTGATGAAGTCAGTCAAGTAAAGTAGACATGAATCAGTGGAGTATGTTTTTCTAAAACCAGACTGAAAATCATACGTTAGACCTTGTTTGTTAACATATTCATACATTTGCTCATGTGCAATTCTCTCCAGGATCGTTGATGTTACACAGAGGATAGATACAGGCCTATAATTCTCAGGGTCAGACTTTATCCCCTTCTTATACAGAGGTATAACTTTAGCTTGTTTCATGTCCCTGGGAAAGGTGCCTTGTTCAAGAGAGAGATTAATGATATGCTGTTAAGGTTTTCTTCCAATGAAAGAGAGGAGGACCAAAATGCAGCGTGGTTACATCTTTAATAAAGATGATAACAAAACAATACAAAACCACTAAACGTAACGTGAAAAACCAAAACAGCCCTATCTGGTGCAAACAAACACAGAGACAGGAACAATGACCCACGAAACACTCAAAGAATATGGCTGCCTAAATATGGTTCTTCTTGAAGCACCCATCCCGTTACCGGGATAATTTTCATCAACACCCGCTGAATTGCAGTGTGCCAAATTCAAATTAAATTACTCAAAATATTAAATTTTCATGAAATCACAAGTGCAATATAGCAAAACACAGCTTAGCTTGATGTTAATCCACCTGGCGTGTCAGATCTCAATACAGCCTTTCGGCGAAAGCATAACAAGCGTTTATGTAAGAACATCTCTCTCAGTAGACAAAATATTACTAACAGCTAGCAGCCAAGTAGATTGGTCACGAAAGTCAGAAAAGCAATAAATTAAATTGCTTACCTTTGATGATCTTTGGATGTTTTCACTCACGAGACTCCCAGTTACATAATAAATGTTCCTTTTGTTCCATAAAGATTATTTTATATAAAAAATACCTTCATTTGTTTGGGGCGTTATGTTCAGAAATCCACAGGCTCGAGCGGTCACGACATCGCAGATGAAAATTCCAAATAATATCCGTAATGTCCACAGAAACATGTCAAATGTTTTTTATAATCAATCCTCAGGTTGTTTTAAAAATATATAATCGGTAATATATCAACCGAAGCTGTAGCTTTTTAAATAGGAGTGGGAGAGGCAATGGCTGCCCCACTCTGTTGCGCTAGCAAAACTCTGCGAACACCCAGCTATCCACTGACGCGATGTGATCTTTCTCACTCATTTAAAAAAATAAAAGCCTGAAACTGTTTCTAAAGGTTGCGGACACCTTGAAGAAGCAATAGGAAAAGGAATCTGGTTGATATCCCTTTAAATGGAGGCAAGGCATCCAATGGAACAGAGAGCTTTCAGGAAAAACAGCACTTCCTTGTTGGATTTTCCTCAGGTTTTCGCCTGCAATATCAGTTCTGTTATACCCACAGACAATATTTTGACAGTTTTGGAATCTTTAATTATATGCATATTCTAGTTTCTGGGCCTGAGAAATAGACATGTTTCAAATGGGTACGTTTTTTAGCCAAAAATGAAAATCCTACAGTCAAGAAGTTAACGTATGGACCGTCATCCTCACGTCCTCGGAACAGGAGGCTACGTTTTCGTCAAGGGCTTATATAGTGGAGGGAGAAGGGCGTGTTTCACAGTCTACAGCCCATGTCTCTTCACAGGGGCGGGTCACTGATTGAGCAGAGCCCTAACCTTATGAATACCCAAATCTCTCATTTGGAAACTAAAATTACATTTCATCTCTTCACCAATAATTTTATATTTAAACATTTGAATTGCACAACAATTCCATGTAGACTTCCCACTGTACCATTTATGTCATCCTGACATCATATTCATTAAGTACCACCGCATATGTTCAACTGGTCGGATTACCAAAATATCTATATTTTTTTTCACCTTTATTTAAAACATACAGTCAATAATACAGTAGAACAAAAGAAAACAAAAAGTCTATATACAGAGAGTGCAAATGAGGTAAGTTAAGGAAATAAATAGGCCATGGTGGCGAAGTAATTACAATATAGCAATTAAACACTGGAATGGTAGATCGGCAGAAGATGAATGTGCAGGTAGAGATACTGGGGTGCAAAGGAGAAAAATAAATAAATAAATACCCGTATGGGGATGAGGTAGGTAGATAGATGGGCTGTTTACAGATAGGCTAAGTACAGGTGCAGTGATCTGTAAAATGCTCTGACAGCTGGTGCTTAAAGTTGCTCCTACCCTCTACTTTTTTGAACATTTTGTTAAAAATCGCGCAACATTTCAGCGCCCTGCTACTCATGCCAGGAATATAGTACGTTCATATGGTTAGAATGTGTGGATAGGAAACTCTCGGACGTTTTTAAAACTGGTTAAATCACGACTGTGGCTATAACATAACGTGCGTTACATCGGAAAGCGCAGGAAAACCTGATCACAGAAAATGGAAATAAATATCCTTGCGCCACTTCCAGCAATTGTTAACAGTGAGCCGAATTAGATAAGACCGAGCATTCAACTCCCACAGCATCCCCATGTTGTCTAGAGTCTTGTGAATTGAATCATCTTTGATTCTTGGTTGAACCGAAACAGGGGCACCACTTACCTCCAGTCTCCGCCCAGATCATTCTGGAAGAGCTCTCTCGTGAAATTTTTTCCAAGACGACAGCTAATGATTTTTACATCGCCTACGGATGATTTTTATCGCTTATTAACGTTTACTAATACCTAAAGTAGCATTACAAACGTATTTGAAGTGTTTTGTGAAAGTTTATCGTCTACTTTTTGAATTTTAAAAAATGACGTTATGTTGTGAAATCGCTGTTTTTTTCGTTTATCACACAGTCTACATATAACGATATCTTGGCTTTATATGGCCCGATTTAATCGAAATAAAGACCCAATAGTGTTTATGGGACATCTAGGAGTGCCAACAAAGAAGATGGTGAAAGGTAATGACTGTTTTCTATTTTATTGTGCGGTTTGTGTAACGCCGAAATGCTAATTATTTTGTTTACGTCCCCTGCTGTGCTTTTGTGTTGTAGTGTATTGGTGCATGCTATCAGATAATAGCTTCTCATGCTGTCGCCGAAAAGCATTTTAAAAATCTGACTTGTTGCCTGGATTCACAACGAGTGTAGCTTTAATTTGATACCCTGCATGTGTATTTTAATGAACTTTTGAGTTTTAACTAATACTATTAGCATTTAGCGTAGCGCATTTGCATTTCCAGAGCTCTAGTTGGGACGCAAGCGTCCCAAGTAGAAGCAAGAGGTTAAAGCTAGTGAGAGAGATGTGAGTCTCCAGCTTCAGAGATTTTTGCAATTCGTTCCAGTCATGGGCAGCAGAGAAATGGAAGGAAAGGCGACCAAAGGAGGAATTGGCTTTGGGGGTGACCAGTGAGATATACCTGCTGGAGCGCCTGCTACGAGTGGGTGCTGCTATGGTGACCAGTGAGCTGAGATAAGGCGGGGCTTTACCTAGCAGAGACTTGTAGATAACCTGTAGCCAGTGGGTTTGGCGACGAGTATGAAGCGAGAGCGAACCAATGAGAGCGTACAGGTCTCGATGGTGGATAGTGTATGGGGCTTTGGTAACAAAACGGATGGCACTGTGATAGACTGCATCCAGTTTGTTGAGTAGAGTGTTGGAGGCTATTTTATAGATGACATCACCGAAGTCGAGGATCGGTAGGATGGTCAGTTTTACGAGGGTATGTTTGGCAGCATGAGTGAAGGATGCTTTGTTGTGATATAGGAAACCGATTCTAGATTTAATTTTGGATTGGAGATGTTTGATGTGAGTCTGGAAGGAGAGTTTACAGTCTAACCAGACACCCAGGTATTTGTAGTTGTCCACGTATTCTAAGTCAGAGCCGTCCAGAGTAGTGATGCTGTACGGGCGAGCAGGTGCGGGCAGCGATCGATTGAAAAGCATGCATTTAGTTTGACTTGCGTTTAAGAGCAGTTGGAGGCCACGGAAGGAGAGTTGTATGGCATTGAAGCTCGTCTGGAGGTTAGTTAACACAGTCCAAAGAAGGGCCAGAAGTATACAGAATGGTGTCGCCTGCGTAGAGGTGGATCAGTGAATCACAAGCAGCAAGAGCGATATCATTGATGTATACAGAGAAGAGAGTCGGCCCGAGAATTGAACCCTGTGGCACACCCATAGAGACTGTCAGAGGTCCGGACAACAGGCCCTCCGATTTGACACACTGAACTCTATCAGAGAAGTAGTTGGTAAACCAGGTGAGGCAATCATTTGAGAAACCAAGGCTGTCAAGTCTACCAATAAGAATGTTGTCATTGACAGAGTCGAAAGCCTTGGCCAGGTCGATGAATACGGCTGCACAGTAATGTCTCTTATCGATGGCAGTTATGATGTCGTTTAGAACCTTGAGCGTGGCTGAGGTGCACCCATGACCAGCTCTGAGAAGGTATGGTGGGATTTCTAAATGGTCAGTAATCTGTTTGTTAACTTGGCTTTCGAAGACCTTAGAAAGACAGGGAAGGATAGATATAGGTCTGTAGCAGTTTGGGTCTAGAGTGTCACCCCCTTTGAAGAGGGGGATGACCGTGGTAGCTTTCCAATCTTTAGGAATCTCAGACGATACGGAAGAGAGGTTGAACAGGCTAGTAATAGGGGTTGCAACAATTTCGGCAGATAATTTTAGAAAGAGAGGGTCCAGATTGTCTAGCCCGGGCTGATTTGTAGGGGTCCAGATTTTGCAGCTCTTTCAGAACATCGCCTATCTGGATTTGGGTAAAGGAGAAATGGTGGGGGCTTTGGCGGGTTGCTGTGGAGGGTGCCGGGCAGTTGACCGGGGTAGGGGTATATGGTTAATTTCACCCCACCTTCTGATGTTCCCAGAATCTCTATGTTAACCAAGGGTTTTCAATAGTCACATCAGTAGGGTAGAGAGAGGAAAAAAGGGGGAGATGTATTTATGACTGTCCTAAATCTACCCCCAGGCCAGCGTCATGACACCAGTGTGTCTATGTATGCGGATGACTCAACACTGTACATTAGCTACTACAGCAACTGAAATGACTGCAACACTGTAGATAGTTTCAGAATGGGTGGCAAGGAAAAAGTTAGTCCTAAATATTTCCAAAACTAAAAGCAATGTATTTGGGACAAATCATGCACTAAACCTCAACTACATCTCGTAATGAATAATGTGGAAATTTAACAAGTTGAGATGACTAAACTGCTTGGAGTAACCCTGGATTGCGAACTGACTGTCATGGTCAAAACATATTGATACAACAGTAGCTAAGATGGGGAGAAGTCTGTAATCTGCCTTCTTAACAGGGTCCTACAGGCCCTAGTTTCTACCTTCTTAACAACACTATCAACAAGGCAGGTCCTACAGGCCCTGGTTTTGTTGCACCTTGACTACTGTTCAGTCGTGTGGTCAGGTGCCATACTTAGGAAAATTGCAGTTGGCTCAGAACAGGGCAGCACAGCTGGCCCTTAAAATTATACAGGGAGCTAGCATTAATGATGTGAATGTCAATCTCTCATGTCTCAAAGTGGAAGAGATATTGACATCATCACTACTTGTTTTTGTAAGAAGTGTTGACAAACTGAATGTACCGATATGTCTGTTTAAATTACTAGCACACAGCTCAGACACCCATACATACCCCACAAAACATGCCACCAGAGATCTCTTCACAATCCCCAAGTCCAGAACAGACTATGGGAGGCACACAGTACTGCATAGCCAATAGCTCAATAACAAAAGTTTCTCAATACTTTGTTATATACCCTTTGTTGGCAATGACAGAGGTCAAACAGAGGTCTTCACAAGGTTTTCACACACTGTTGCTGGTATTTTGGCCCATTCCTCCATGCAGATCTCCTCTGGAGCAGTGATGTTTTGGGGCTGTTGCTGGGCAACACGGACTTTCAACTCCCTCCAAAGATTTTCTATGGGGTTGAGATCTGGAGACTGGCTAGGCCACTCCAGGACGTTGAAATGCTTCTTGTGTTTGGGATCATTGTCATGCTGAAAGACCCAGCCACGTTTCATCTTCAATGCCCTTGCTGATGGAAGGAGGTTTTCACTCAAAATCTCAGGATACATGGCCCCATTCATTCTTTCCTTTACACGGATCAGTCGTCCTGGTCCCTTTGCAGAAAAACAGCCCCAAAGCATGATGTTTCCACCCCCATGCTTCACAGTAGGTATGGTGTTCTTTGGATGCAACTCAGCATTCTTTGTCTTCCAAACATGACGAGTTGAGTTTTTACCAAAAAGTTATATTTTGGTTTCATCTGACCATATGACATTCTCCCAATCTTCTTCTGGATCATCCAAATGCTCTCTAGCAAACTTCAGACGGGCCTGGACATGTACTGGCTTAAGCAGGGGGACACGTCTGGCACTGCAGGATTTGAGTCCCTGGCGGCGTAGTGTGTCACTGATGGTAGGCTTTGTTACTTTGGTCCCAGCTCTCTGCAGGTCATTCACTAAGTCCCCCCGTGTGGTTCTGGGATTTTTGCACACTGTTCTTGTGATCATTTTGACCCCACGGGGTGAGATCTTGCGTGGAGCCCCAGATCGAGGGAGATTATCAGTGGTCTTGTATGTCTTCCATTTCCTAATAATTGCTCCCACAGTTGATTTCTTCAAACCAAGCTGCTTACCTATTGCAGATTCAGTCTTCCCAGCCTGGTGCAGGTCTACAATTTTGTTTCTGGTGTCCTTTGACAGCTCTTTGGTCTTGGAGTTAGACCTACTGCTGCATTGCCCTATAGGCTATCTCTGAGTTATAGACCTACTGCTACATTGGCCTATAGGCTATCTCTGAGTTATAGACCTACTGCTGCATTGACCTATAGACTATCTCTGAGTTATAGACCTACTACTGCATTGGCCTATAGGCTATCTCTGAGTTATAGACCTACTGCTACATTGACCTATAGGCTATCTCTGAGTTATAGACCTACTGCTGCATTGACCTATAGGCTATCTCTGAGTTATAGACCTACTGCTACATTGACCTATAGGCTATCTCTGAGTTATAGACCTACTGCTGCATTGACCTATAGACTATCTCTGAATTATAGACCTACTGCTGCATTGACCTATAGGCTATCTCTGAGTTATAGACCTACTGCTGCATTGACCTATAGGCTATCTCTGAATTATAGACCTACTGCTGCATTGACCTATAGACTATCTCTGAGTTATAGACCTACTGCTGCATTGACCTATAGACTATCTCTGAGTTATAGACCTACTGCTACATTGACCTGTAGTTATCATCATATCATTGGTTAGGTTACCTGGAGAAGTGCTCAGGTGGTTCTCCAGGTATCGTCAACAAGCGGAATGCCACCGGACTCTGGCTCCTCGCTATCGGGTCGGGCAGAGGGTATTGTTGTCCACTCGGGACCCTCCGGGTAGAATCCCGTAAACTTTCATTGGTCCTTTCCCCATTTCTAGAGTCCATAGTCCCACTGCTGTCCGTCTGTTGATGCCCCGTACCCTCCATGTTCACCCCACTTTTCATGTGTCCAGGATTAAGCCCTTGTCTCACAGTCCTCTGTCTTTGGTTTCTAGGCCCATATTCTCTCTCTCTCCCAGTTTTGACCCTTGCCTGTTTTCTGGACTCTGTACCTGCCTGCTGACCAGTCTGCCTGCCCTGACCTCAAGCCTGCCTGCCACTCTGTACCTCCTGAACTCTGATCTGGTTTTGACCTTCTGCCTGTCCACCACTATTCTTTTGCCTACCCCTTTTGGAACTAATAAATATCAAACGCTCAAACCATCCGCCTCCCGTGTCTGCATCTGGGTCTGGCCCTAAGCCCTTATAGAAGGAGTAAGCCCATTCCAGGACCTGAGGCCGGGCCGAATCAGGAACGAACATCCGGTTAGCCGAGCCCCCCCAAAAAATGAGAAATTGGGCATCTTTGTTTAATTCAGCGTCTAATGTCGAATCTGTGAAGTTCTATGGGATCATTTAACAGAGCTGTTACTATTATTGTAAAGTGTCTTAATTACACTTTGAAAATATTGACCAAAACCAAAAAATCTAAGTCTCAAAAAGAAAATATATAACTAGTATATATATTGTTGTTTTCTAGAAACATGGCTACAGTCCACTTAGCTAGCTTGCTTGCTACTTTATCAAATCAGATAGATAGCTAGCAAGAACATTTGTTTTCCACTCGCATCTAAAGCTGCCTGATACAGTTTGCTAGTAAAGTAGGATGGTAAAGTCAGAAGCCAGCTAGCAATGCCACGTTCATGCTTTTTACCCCACAAAAGACATGCACACACAGTGGAGTAAAGTATTTCAGTAGTACTTTAAAGTATTTTTACCTAAGAGAAAATCTCTGGTCATCCCTACTGCATCTGATCTGGCGGACTCACTAAACACAAGTGTTTTGTTTGTAAATGTCAGGGTTTTCTGGTGAAAGAGAGGTGGACCAAAACGCAGCGTGGTGGTTATTCATGTTTCTTTAATTTAAGACACTATACATGAATAAACTGGAGACTCCGGCAGCAGCGCCGGGCAGGCGGGAGACTCCGGCAGCAGCGCCGGGCAGGCGGGAGACTCCGGCAGCAGCGCCGGGCAGGCGGGAGACTCCGGCAGCAGCGCCGGGCAGGCGGGAGACTCCGGCAGCAGCGCCGGGCAGGCGGGAGACTCCGGCAGCAGCGCCGGGCAGGCGGGAGACTCCGGCAGCAGCGCCGGGCAGGCGGGAGACTCCAGCAGCGCTGGACAGGCGGGAGCACCTGTACGGATGAGCCGGAGAGACAGCCTGGTGCGGGGGGCTGCCACCGGAGGGCTGGTGCGTGGAGGTAGTGACGGATAGACCGGACCGTGCTCTTGAGCACCGAGCCTGCCCAACCTTACCCGGTTGAATGGTCCCGGTCGCCCTGCCAGAGCGGCGAGGTGGAATAGCCCGCACTGGGCTATGCAGGCGAACCGGGGACACCGTGCGCAAGGCTGGTGCCATGTAAGCCGGCCCAAGGAGACGCACTGGAGACCAGCTGCGTAGAACCGGCTTCATGGCACTTGGCTCAATGCTCAACCTAGCCTGGCCGATACGCGGAGCTGGAATGTACCGCACCGGGCTATGCACCCGCACTGGGGACACCGTGCGCTTCACAGCATAACACGGTGCCTGTCCGGTCTCTCTAGCCCCCCGGTAAGCACAGGGAGTTTGCGCAGGTCTCCTACCTGGCATAGCCATACTCCCTGTGAGCCCCCCCCCAAGAAATTTTTGGGTCTGACTCTCGGGCTTCCGTCCGCGCCGCCGTGCTTGCTTCGCCAACTCCATTCTCCGATAACCTTCCGCACACTGCTCCATCGAATCCCAGGCGGGCTCCGGCACTCTCCCTGGGTCGACCGCCCACCTGTCTATCTCCTCCCAAGTAGTATAGTCCATGTTCTCCAAGTAGTGCAGCCTCTCCCACTGCTGCTGCTGCTGTTGCTGCTGCTGCTGCCTCTGTTGCTTCTCCTGCTGCTGCGGTTGCTCCTGCTGCCTTTCACCACGCCGCTTGGTCCTGTTGTGGTGGGTGATTCTGTCAGGGTTTTCTGGTGAAAGAGAGGTGGACCAAAACGCAGCGTGGTGGTTATTCATGTTTCTTTAATTTAAGACACTATACATGAATAAACTAACGAAAACAATAAATGTGAGAACTCAAAACAGCCCTATCTGGTGCAAAACACAAAGACAGGAACAATCACCCCCCAACACACAGTGAAACCCAGGCTACCTAAATATGGTTCCCAATCAGAGACAATGACTAACACCTGCCTCTGATTGAGAACCATATCAGGCCAAACACAGAAACAGACCAACTAGACACACAACATAGAATGCCCACTCAGATCACACCCTGACCAAACAAACATAGAAACATACAAAGCAAACTATGGTCAGGGTGTGACAGTAAATTGTGTAGAAGTCTATCTCTGGCAATCTGTATTTGCTTAATATAAGGAATTTGAAATTATTCATCAAATCAAATCAAATGTATTTGTAAAGCCCTTCTTACATCAGCTGATATCTCAAAGTGCTGAACAAAAACCCAGCCTAAAACCCCAAACAGCAAGCAATGCAGGTGTAGAAGCATGGTGGCTAGGAAAAACTCCCTAGAAAGGCCAGAAACTAGGAAGATACCTAGAGAGGAACCAGGCTATGAGGGGTGGCCAGTCCTCTTCTGGCTGTGCCGGGTGGAGATTATAACAGAACATGGCCAAGATGTTCAAATGTTCATAAATGACCAGCATGGTCAAATAATAATAATCACAGTAGTTGTCGAGGGTGCAACAGGTCAGCACCTCAGGAGGAAATGTCAGTTGGCTTTTCATAGCCGATCATTCTGAGTATCTCTACCGCTCCTGCTGTCTCTAGAGACTTGAAAACAGCAGGTCTGGGACAGGTAGCACGTCCAGTGAAAAGGTCAGGGTTCCATACCTGAGACTTGCATTGATAGTTTTACTTTTGATACTTAAGTAGATTTCAAACCAAATACTTTTACTTTTATTCAAGTAGTACTTTACTGGGTGAATTTCACTTGAGTCATTTTATATTATGTTATCTTTACTTTTACTCAAGTATGAAAATTGGGTACAGGCTGTATCCCCATCAGCTCCAGAGTCTTCACCTGAACGAACGTCACAGGCTGAATCACACACTTGGGGGGTGAGTATAGCCCACAAAGATCTCCGCCACGGCACAACCCAAGGGGGGGCGCCAACCCAGATAGGATGACCACATCAGTGACTCAACCCACTCAGGTGACGCACCCCTCCCAGGGACGGTATGAGAGAGCCTCAGTAAGCCAGTGACTCAGCCCCTGTTATAGGGTTAGAGGCAGAAAATCCCAGTGGAAAGAGGGGAACCGGCCAGGCAGAGACAGCAAGGGCGGTTCGTTGCTCCAGAGCCTTTCCGTTCACCTTCCCACTCCTGGGCCAGACTACACTCAATCATATGACCCACTGAAGAGATGAGTCTTCAGTAAAGACTTAAAGGTTGAGACCGAGTTTGCGTCTCTGACATGGGTAGGCAGACCATTCCATAAAAATTTAGCTCTATAGGAGAAAGCCCTGCCTCCAGCTGTTTGCTTAGAAATTCTAGGGACAATTAGGAGGCCTGCGTCTTGTGACCGTAGCGTACATGTAGGTATGTACGGCAGGACCAAATCAGAGAGATAGGTAGGAGCAAGCCCATGTAATGCTTTGTAGGTTAGCAGTAAAACCTTGAAATCAGCCCTTGCTTTGACAGGAAGCCAGTGTAGGGAGGCTAGCACTGGAGTAATATGATCAAAATTTTGGGTTCTAGTCAGGATTCTAGCAGCCGTATTTAGCACTAACTGAAGTTTATTTAGTGCTTTATCCGGGTAGCCGGAAAGTAGAGCATTGCAGTAGTCTAACCTAGAAGTGACAAAAGCATGGATTAATTTTTCTGCATCATTTTTGGACAGAAAGTTTCTGATTTTTGCAATGTTACGTAGATGGAAAAAAGCGGTCCTTGAAATGGTCTTGATATGTTCTTCAAAAGAGAGATCAGGGTCCAGAGTAACGCCGAGGTCCTTATCAGTTTTATTTGAGACGACTGTACAACCATTAAGATTAATTGTCAGATTCAACAGAAGATCTCTTTGTTTCTTGGGACCTAGAACAAGCATCTCTGTTTTGTCCGAGTTTAAAAGTAGAAAGTTTGCAGCCATCCACTTCCTTATGTCTGAAACACATGCTTCTAGCGAGGGCAATTTTGGGGCTTCACCATGTTTCATTGAAATGTACAGCTGTGTGTCATCCGCATAGCAGTGAAAGTTAACATTATGTTTTCGAATGACATCCCCAAGAGGTAAAATATATAGTGAAAACAATAGTGGTCCTAAAACGGAACCTTGAGGAACACCGAAATTTACAGTTGATTTGTCAGAGGACAAACCATTCACAGAGACAAATCTGCTGTGGAAGGAGGCCGAGCTACAGCTGTGTTGGTCAGAGCATGAGACATCACGGAAATTGGTCTTCTCACGAATATGGCTGTAGCTGTCACGCCCTGGTCTAAGTATTTTGTGTTTTTCTTCATGTATTGGGTCAGGCCAGGGTGTGGCATGGGGTTTTTGTATTGTGGTGTGTTTTGTCTTGGGGTTTTGGTGTGTATGTATTGGGATTGTAGCTAGCGGGGTTATCTAGCAAAGTCTATGGCTGTCTGGAGTGGTTCTTAATCAGAGGCAGGTGTTTATCGTTGTCTCTGATTGGGAACCATATTTAGGCAGCCATATTCTTTGAGTTTGTCGTGGGTGATTGTCCTTAGTGTCTTTGTTCCTGTCGCTGTGTTAGTTGACAAGTATAGGCTGTTTCGGTTTTCGTTACGTTTATTGTTTTGTAGTGTTTGTGTTATTTCGTGTTTTACGTTTGTTTTGATTAAACATGGATCGCAATCTACACGCTGCGTTTTGGTCCGACTCTCCTTCACCACACCTAGAAAACCGTTACAGAATCACCCACCACAAACGGACCAAGCAGCGTGTCAACAGGCAGGAGCAGCCCAAAGAGGAGATGCGCTATAAGGATTTCTGGACATGGGAGGAAATCCTGAACGGAGAAGGACCCTGGGCTCAGCCTGGAGAATATCGCCACCCCAAAGAAGAACTGGAGGCGGTGAAAGCGGAGAGGTGCCGGTATGAGGAGGCAGCACGGCGACTCGGAAGGAAGCCTGAGAATCAGCCCCAAAAATGTCTTGGGGGGTTGGGGGGGGCTCAGGGAGAGTGTGGCAGAGTCAGGAGTCAGACCTGAGCCAACTCTCCCTGTTTATCATGAGGAGCCAAGGAGGAGACCAGAACCAGAGCCGGTGTTAGAGGTGAGCGAAGCAGAGACTGTGAAGGAGTTAATGGGGAAATTGGAGGAGAGAGAAATGAGGGAGTTGCTGTGTTGGTGCTTTTTGCATGGTATTCGCCCGACGGAACGTGTCGGGGATTTGATGGCACCTGGGTTAGCGCTCCATACTCGTCCTGAGGTGGTGTTAGTCGGCTGGTGAAGTTGGTGCCAGCCTCACGCACCAGGCCTCCTGTGCACATCCCTAGCCTTGCACGTCCTGTGCCAGCACTCCTCTCAAGATCTCCAGTATGCCTTCACGGTCTAGCCCATCCTGTGCCACCTCCACACTCCAGCCCTCCGGTAGCAGCTCCCCACACCAGGCTTCCTGTGCGTGTTCTCGGTTCAGTACGACCAGTACCAGCACCATGCATCAGGCCTACAGTGCGCCTCGCCTCTCCTGCGCTGCCGGAGCCTTTCTCCTCTCCTGCGCTGCCGGAGTCTCCCGTCTGTTCAGCACTGCCGGAGCCTTTCTCCTCTACAGCGCTGCTGGAGTCTCCCGCCTGTTCAGCGCAGCCAGAGCCTCTCTCCTCTCCTGCGCTGCCGAAGTCTCCCGCCTGTTCAGCGCAGCCAGAGCTGCCAGCCTGCATGGAGCAGCCGGAGCTGTCAGCCTGCATGGAGAAGCCAGAGCTGTCAGCCTGCATGGAGAAGCCGGAGCTGCCAGCCTGCATGGAGCAGCCGGAGCTGTCAGTCTGCATTGAGCAGCCCGAGCTGCCAGTCTGCAAGGAGCTGCCAGTCTGCAAGGAGCTGCCAGTCTGCACGGAGCTGCCAGTCTGCACGGAGCTGCCAGTCTGCAAGGAGCTGCCAGTCTGCACGGAGCCGCCAGAGCTGCCAGTCTGTAAGAAGCCGCCAGAGCTGTCAGCTTACATGGAGCAGCCAGAGCCACCGGTCAGCGTGGAGCAGCCAGAGCCGCCGGTCAGCGTGGAGCAGCCAGAGCCGCCGGTCAGCGTGGAGCAGCCAGAGCCGCCGGTCAGCGTGGAGCAGCCAGAGCCGCCGGTCAGCGTGGAGCAGCCAGAGCCGCCGGTCAGCGTGGAGCAGCCAGATCCGCCGGTCAGCGTGGAGCAGCCAGATCCGCCGGTCAGCCAGACTCTTCCAGATCCGCCGGTCAGCCAGACTCTTCCAGATCCGCCGGTCAGCCAGACTCTTCCAGATCCGCCGGTCAGCCAGACTCTTCCAGATCCGCCCGGTCAGCCAGACTCTTCCAGATCCGCCGGTCAGCCAGACTCTTCCAGATCCGCCGGTCAGCCAGACTCTTCCAGATCCGCCGGTCAGCCAGACTCTTCCAGATCCGCCGGTCAGCCAGACTCTTCCAGATCCGCCGGTCAGCCAGACTCTTCCAGATCCGCCGGTCAGCCAGACTCTTCCAGATCCGCCGGTAAGCCAGACTCTTCCAGATCCGCCGGTCAGCCAGACTCTTCCAGATCCGCCAGACTCTTCCAGATCCGCCGGTCAGCCAGACTCTTCCAGATCCGCCGGTCAGCCAGACTCTTCCAGATCCGCCGGTCAGCCAGACTCTTCCAGATCCGCCGGTCAGCCAGACTCTTCCAGATCCGCCGGTCAGCCAGACTCTTCCAGATCCGCCGGTCAGCCAGACTCTTCCAGATCCGCCGGTCAGCCAGACTCTTCCAGATTCAGCCAGACTCTTCCTTTCGGTCAGCCAGACTCTTCCAGATCCGCCGGTCAGCCAGACTCTTCCAGAGGTCAGCCAGACTCTTCCAGATCCGCCGGTCAGCCAGACTCTTCCAGATCTTCCGGTCAACCAGACTCTTCCAGATCTTCCGGTCAACCAGACTCTTCCAGATCCGCCGGTCAGCCGGGATCTGCCAGATCTGCCAGTCGGCCAGGATCCGCCAGTCGGCCAGGATCCGCCAGGATCTGCTGAAACCACCAGCCAGCCAGGATCTGGTAGATCTGCCTACCTGCCTGAGCTTCCTCTCACTCCCGAGCTTCCTCTCACTCCCGAGCTTTCCTCTCACTCCCGAGCTTTCTCTCACTCCCGAGCTTTCTCTCACTCCCGAGCTTTCTCTCTCTCACTCCCGAGCTTTCTCTCTCTCACTCCCGAGCTTTCTCTCTCTCACTCCCGAGCTTTCTCTCTCTCACTCCCGA
>NC_088407.1:93964164-94050705 GCF_034236695.1 Oncorhynchus nerka
AGGCTCACGTCACTGGGCAGCTCGCGTCTGGGTTTCCCTTTGTTGTCCGTAATAGTTTTGAAGCCCTGCAACATCCAACGAGTTTCAGAGCCGGTGTAGTATGATTAAATCTTAATCCTGTACTGACGCTTTGCTTTTTTGATGGTTCGTCTGAGGGCATAGCGGGATTAGTGTCTCGCTCCTTGAAAGCTGCAGCTCTAGCCTTTAGCTAGATGCGGATGTTGCCTGTAATCCATGGCTTCTAGTTGGGATATGTACGTACAGTCACTGCGGGGACGACATCATCAATGCACTTATTGATGAAGCCAATGACTGAGATGGTATACTCCTCAAAGCCATGTCTTACCAGGCATAGCTTCTCTGTCCTGCCGGTGCATGGAAAATCCCATCAGCTCTATATTGTCTGTGTCGTAATTCAGCCACGACTCGGTGAAACCTAAGATATTAGTTTTTAATGTCCCATTGACAGGATAATCTTGGTCATTGATCATCCATTTTATTTTCCAATGATTGGAACATTGGCCAATAGAACGGATGGCAGTGGGGTTTACTCACTCGCCAACTAATTCTCAGAAGGCAGCCCGACCTCTTTTTCGCCGTCTTTTCTTCACGCAAATGACAGGGATTTGGGCCTGTTCCCCAGAAAACAGTAGAAAACAGTATATCCCTCACATCAGAGTCGTCAAAGAAAAAATCTTCTTCCAGTTCGAGGTGAGTAATCTCTGTTCTGATGTCCAAAATATATTTTCGGTCATAAGATACGGTAGCAGCAACATTATGAACAAAATAAGTAAAAAAATAAGTTACAAATAAGTTACAAATAATGCTTTCGCATAACAATATAGTTGGTTAGGAGAACGTAAAACATCAGCCCTCCCCTCCGTGGCCATTCAGAATTCGGGTTTAAACTGAATACTGTACGTCAAGCATGAATCTGACAGTTGAAATACAAATTCAATACCCTCCTCACTCAAAAAGTGGAAATCTTTCTATTTAGGGCTAGGCAGAAATATTTTGAAGAGAGAGATATAAAGAGGGGAAATTACTAGCAAATTTCAGCAAACAAAAGGAATCTCTAGGCACTATACCTGCTGACCAGAACAACACATGGGATCGGGCAGGCTCACTGCTGACCAGAACAACAGACGGGATCGGGCAGGCTCACTGCTGACCAGAACAACACATGGGATTGGGCAGGCTCACTGCTGACCAGAACAACACATGGGATTGGGCAGGCTCACTGCTGACCAGAACAACACATGGGATTGGGCAGGCTCACTGCTGACCAGAACAACAGACGGGATCGGGCAGGCTCACTGCTGACCAGAACAGCACATGGGATCGGGCTGATATTAATCAGGAGGGCTCACTGCTGACCAGAACAACAGATATTAGCTCTGTATAGGTCTGAGTCTAATGCAGAACCCAGGGAAATTGAATCATTTTATAGCTAGTTATCAGATCAAATCAAATGTTATTTGTTACATACACATGTTTAGCAATGTTATTGCATGTGTAGCGAAATGCTTGTGTTTCCATCTCTAACAGTGCAGTAATATATAACAGTAATATTTAACAATTTCACAACAATAAACACAAATCTAAAGAAAAGGAATGGAATTAAGAATATATAAATATTTTTTTTATTTTTTTAAATTTCACCTTTATTTAACCAGGTAGGCTGGTTGAGAACACCTTTATTTAACCAGGTAGGCTAGTTGAGAACACCTTTATTTAACCAGGTAGGCTAGTTGAGAACACCTTTATTTAACCAGGTAGGCTAGTTGAGAACACCTTTATTTAACCAGGTAGGCTAGTTGAGAACACCTTTATTTAACCAGGTAGGCCAGTTGAGAACACCTTTATTTAACCAGGTAGGCTAGTTGAGAACACCTTTATTTAACCAGGTAGGCTAGTTGAGAACACCTTTATTTAACCAGGTAGGCTAGTTGAGAACACCTTTATTTAACCAGGTAGGCTAGTTGAGAACACCTTTATTTAACCAGGTAGGCCAGTTGAGAACACCTTTATTTAACCAGGTAGGCTAGTTGAGAACACCTTTATTTAACCAGGTAGGCCAGTTGAGAACACCTTTATTTAACCAGGTAGGCTAGTTGAGAACACCTTTATTTAACCAGGTAGGCTAGTTGAGAACACCTTTATTTAACCAGGTAGGCTAGTTGAGAACACCTTTATTTAACCAGGTAGGCTAGTTGAGAACACCTTTATTTAACCAGGTAGGCTAGTTGAGAACACCTTTATTTAACCAGGTAGGCTAGTTGAGAACACCTTTATTTAACCAGGTAGGCTAGTTGAGAACACCTTTATTTAACCAGGTAGGCTAGTTGAGAACACCTTTATTTAACCAGGTAGGCTAGTTGAGAACACCTTTATTTAACCAGGTACGCTAGTTGAGAACACCTTTATTTAACCAGGTAGGCTAGTTGAGAACACCTTTATTTAACCAGGTAGGCTAGTTGAGAACACCTTTATTTAACCAGGTAGGCTAGTTGAGAACACCTTTATTTAACCAGGTAGGCTAGTTGAGAACACCTTTATTTAACCAGGTAGGCTAGTTGAGAACACCTTTATTTAACCAGGTAGGCTAGTTGAGAACACCTTTATTTAACCAGGTAGGCTAGTTGAGAACACCTTTATTTAACCAGGTAGGCTAGTTGAGAACACCTTTATTTAACCAGGTAGGCTAGTTGAGAACACCTTTATTTAACCAGGTAGGCTAGTTGAGAACACCTTTATTTAACCAGGTAGGCTAGTTGAGAACACCTTTATTTAACCAGGTAGGCTAGTTGAGAACACCTTTATTTAACCAGGTAGGCTAGTTGAGAACACCTTTATTTAACCAGGTAGGTTAGTTGAGAACACCTTTATTTAACCAGGTAGGCTAGTTGAGAACACCTTTATTTAACCAGGTAGGCTAGTTGAGAACACCTTTATTTAACCAGGTAGGCTAGTTGAGAACACCTTTATTTAACCAGGTAGGCTAGTTGAGAACACCTTTATTTAACCAGGTAGGCTAGTTGAGAACACCTTTATTTAACCAGGTAGGCTAGTTGAGAACAAGTTCTCATTTGCAACTGCGACCTGGCCAAGATAAAGCATAGCAGTGTGAACAGACAACACAGAGTTACACATGGAGTAAACAATTAACAAGTCAATAACACAGTAGAAAAAAAGGGGAGTCTATATACAATGTGTGCAAAAGGCATGAGGAGGTAGGCGAATAATTACAATATTGCAGATTAACACTGGAGTGATAAATGATCATGGTGATGTACAGGTAGAGATATTGGTGTGCAAAAGAGCAGAAAAGTAAATAAATAAATAAAAACTGTGGGGATGAGGCAGGTGAAAATGGGTGGGCTATTTACCAATAGACTATGTACAGCTGCAGCGATCGGTTAGCTGCTCAGATAGCTGATGTTTGAAGTTGGGAGATAAAAGTCTCCAACTTCAGCGATTTTTGCAATTCGTTCCAGTCACAGGCAGCAGAGTACTGGAACGAAAGGCGGCCGAATGAGGTGTTGGCTTTAGGGATGATCAGTGAGATACACCTGCTGGAGCGCGTGCTACGGATGGGTGTTGCCATCGTGACCAGTGAACTGAGATAAGGCGGAGCTTTACCTAGCATGGCCTTGTAGATGACCTGGAGCCAGTGGGTCTGGCGACGAATATGTAGCGAGGGCCAGCCGACTACAGCCGACTAGAGCATACAAGTCGCAGTGGTGGGTAGTATAAGGTGCTTTAGTGACAAAACGGATGGCACTGTGATAAACTGCATCCAGTTTGCTGAGTAGAGTGTTGGAAGCAATTTTGTAGATGACATCGCCGAAGTCGAGGATCGGTAGGATAGTCAGTTTTACTAGGGTAAGCTTGGCAGCGTGAGTGAAGGAGGCTTTGTTGCGGAATAGAAAGCCGACTCTTGATTTGATTTTCGATTGGAGATGTTTGATATGAGTCTGGAAGGAGAGTTTACAGTCTAGCCAGACACCTAGGTACTTATAGATGTCCACATATTAAAGGTTGGAACCATCCAGGGTGGTGATGCTAGTCGGGCATGCGGGTGCAGGCAGCGATCGGTTGAAAAGCATGCATTTGGTTTTACTAGCATTTAAGAGCAGTTGGAGGCCACGGAAGGAGTGTTGTATGGCATTGAAGCTCGTTTGGAGGTTAGATAGCACAGTGTCCAAGGACGGGCCGAAAGTATATAGAATGGTGTCGTCTGCGTAGAGGTGGATCAGGGAATCGCCCGCAGCAAGAGCAACGTCATTGATATATACAGAGAAAAGAGTCGGCCCGAGATTGAACCCTGTGGCACCCCCATAGAGACTGCCAGAGGACCGGACAGCATGCCCTCCGATTTGACACACTGAACTCTATCTGCAAAGTAATTGGTGAAACAGGCAAGGCAGTCATCCGAAAAACCGAGGCTACTGAGTCTGCCGATAAGAATATGGTGATTGACAGAGTCGAAAGCCTTGGCAAGGTCGATGAAGACGGCTGCACAGTACTGTCTTTTATCGATGGCAGTTATGATA
Organism: Oncorhynchus nerka; assembly: GCF_034236695.1. Classification (NCBI taxonomy): domain Eukaryota; kingdom Metazoa; phylum Chordata; class Actinopteri; order Salmoniformes; family Salmonidae; genus Oncorhynchus; species Oncorhynchus nerka. The sequence goes on from NC_088407.1 coordinate 93,968,721, forward strand.
TCGTTTAGTACCTTGAGTGTGGCTGAGGTGCACCCGTGACCGGCTCTGAAACCAGATTGCATAGCGGAGAAGGTACGGTGGGATTCGAGATGGTCAGTGACCTGTTTGTTGACTTGGCTTTCGAAGACCTTAGATAGGTGTGTAACAGTTTGGGTCCAGGGTGTCTCCCCCTTTGAAGAGGGGGATGACTGCGGCAGCTTTCCAATCCTTGGGGATCTCAGACGATATGAAAGAGAGGTTGAACAGGCTGGTAATAGGGGTTGCGACAATGGCGGCGGATAGTTTCAGAAATAGAGGGTCCAGATTGTCAAGCCCAGCTGATTTATACGGGTCCAGGTTTTGCAGCTCTTTCAGAACATCTGCTATCTGGATTTGGGTAAAGGAGAACCTGGAGAGGCTTGGGCGAGGAGCTGCGGGGGGGGCGGAGCTGTTGGCCGAGGTAGGAGTAGCCAGGCGGAAGGCATGGCCAGCCGTTGAGAAATGCTTGTTGAAGTTTTCGATAATCATGGATTTATCGGTGGTGACCGTGTTCCCTAACCTCAGTGCAGTGGGCAGCTGGGAGGAGGTGCTCTTGTTCTCCATGGACTTCACAGTGTCCCAGAACTTTTTGGAGTTGGAGCTACAGGATGCAAACTTCTGCCTGAAGAAGCTGGCCTTAGCTTTCCTGACTGACTGCGTGTATTGGTTCCTGACTTCCCTGAACAGTTGCATATCGCGGGGACTATTCGATGCTATTGCAGTCCGCCACAGGATGTTTTTGTGCTGGTCGAGGGCAGTCAGGTCTGGAGTGAACCAGGGGCTGTATCTGTTCTTAGTTCTGCATTTTTGGAACAGAGCATGCTTATCTAAAATGGTGAGGAAGTTACTCTTAAAGAATGACCAGGCATCCTCAACTGACGGGATGAGGTCAATGTCCTTCCAGGATACCCGGGCCAGGTCGATTAGAAAGGCCTGCTCACAGAAGTGTTTTAGGGAGCGTTTGACAGTGATGAGGGGTGGTCATTTGACTGCGGCACCGTAGCGGATACAGGCAATGAGGCAGTGATCGCTGAGATCCTGGTTGAAGACAGCGGAGGTGTATTTGGAGGGCCAGTTGGTCAGGATGACGTCTATGAGGGTGCCCTTGCTTACAGAGTTAAGGTTGTACCTGGTGGGTTCCTTGATGATTTGTGTGAGATTGAGGGCATCTAGCTTAGATTGTAGGACTGCCGGGGTGTTAAGCATATCCCAGTTTAGGTCACCTAACAGAACAAACTCTGAAGCTAGATGGGGGGCAATCAATTCACAAATGGTGTCCAGGGCACGGCTGGGAGCTGAGGGGGGTCGGTAGCAGGCGGCAACAGTGAGAGACTTATTTCTGGAGAGAGTAATTTTCAGAATTAGTAGTTCGAACTGTTTGGGTATGGACCTGGAAAGTATGACATTACTTTGCATGCTATCTCTGCAGTAGACTGCAACTCCTCCCCCTTTGGCAGTTCTATCTTGACGGAAGATGTTATAGTTGGGTATGGAAATCTCAGAATTTTTGGTGGCCTTCCTGAGCCAGGATTCAGACACGGCAAGGACATCAGGGTTAGCAGAGTGTGCTAAAGCAGTGAGTAAAACAAACTTAGGGAGGAGGCTTCTGATGTTGACATGCATGAAACCAAGGCTTTTTCGAACACAGAAGTCAACAAATGAGGGTGCCTGGGGACATGCAGGGCCTGGGTTTACCTCCACATCACCCGCGGAACAGAGAAGGAGTAGTATGAGGGTGCGGCTAAAGGCTATCAAAACTGGTCGCCTAGAGCGTTGGGGACAGAGAATAAGAGGAGCAGGTTTCTGGGCATGGTAGAATATATTCAGGGCATAATGCGCAGACAGGGGTATGGTGGGGTGCGGGTACAGTGGAGGTAAGCCCAGGCACTGGGTGATGATGAGAGAGGTTGTATCTCTGGACATGCTGGTTGTAATGGGTGAGGTCACCGCATATGTGGGAGGTGGGACAAAGGAGGTATCAGGGGTATGAGGAGTGGGACTAGGGGCTCCATTGTGAACTAAAACAATGATAACTAACCTGAGCAACAGTATACAAGGCATATTGACATTTGAGAGAGACATACAGCGAGGCATACAGTAATCACAGGTGTTGAATTGGGAAAGCTAGCTAAAACAGTAGGTGAGACAACAGCTAATCAGCTAGCACAACAACAGCAGGTAAAATGGCGTTGACTAGGCAACGGGGCTGACAGATAAAACAAACAAGCAGAATGGAGTACCGTGATTAATGGACAGTCCAGCGTGCATCAGCTATGTAGCCACGTGATCAGTGTCCAGGGGGCAGCGGTGGATGGGGCAGGGGAGCTGGACTGGCGAGTGTTATCCAGGTTAAAAAAAACTAACAATGACTAAATAGCTTGTAGCTAGTTAGCTGGTTAGCTTCTGGAGGTTCTTGAGTCTGTTCTAAAAATAAAAAATAATAGCGATTCCGTATCACATTGGGTGAGGCAGGTTTCCGGAAGGTATAAACAAATTTTAAAGAAAATCGGGAAGAGATAGAGAGTACATATGGGCCACTGAGTGTTTGGGACGCGGCGATGCAGACGGTTAGCAGGCCTGTGCTAACAAGTTAAGAGTTAACAGGCCGGGGTAAACAAGGTAGTAGTTAGCGGACCTGGGCTAAACAAGCTAGCAGTTAGCAGGCCGGATTAGCAGGCAAGGAGATAGCAAGGGCTAGAGAGTTAGCCTTTGGGGGACGTCGCGATGGGGTGAGTCTGTTTATTCCTCTTCATGCGGTGACATCGATAGACCGGTCGTGGGTCCGGGTATTGTAGCCCAGGAGTAGCCCAGGAGTAGCCCAGGAGTATGCTACGGCTTCAAGCTACGTGGGTGGGAACGCTAGCCAGGAGTAATCAACCAGGGTTGCGGTTTAGCTCGATAGCTAGTTGTGAAGATCCAGCTGAAAAAAAGAAGAAAAAAAATGTTCCGTTTGCGGTGGGAATCCCGGGATAAAAAAATAAATAGGGCCGTTATGCTCTGGTTAGCGTTGCGTTGTTCGAACTGGCGAGAGCTTTCCGAGCTAAAGGTTAGCTGATGACCGGTTAGCTGAAGACTGCTAGCATAGCTGGTGGTTAGCTGGCTAGCTTCAGTTGAGGGATTCCGGTTCCGAAGTAAATATAAATACTTTAGGAAAAAGTAGCTACATTGGGTGAGGCGGGTTGCGGGAGGGTATTTTGGAAGCTTAGGTTTAGCAAAATGTTTTTAAAGATCTGCAAAGAAAAAAAATGTAAAACGAAAAAAAGAGATGATATATACAGAGAGACGATACGACGGGACGACTTACTACTACGCCATCTTGGAGGTCCATTTGGCGAGCGGGGGACAAAATGGCGCCATAGAGAGAACACCCTGATTCAGTGAGTTCCCGTGGCATTCATACATCTCTTTCTACATACATTTTGTAGGTTGAAAAAGTGGTAGAATTTGCTAAATAAGTTCTCCTACAATGAGTCTAGAGGGCTACTTCTCAAAGATTTCCGACAACATGCCCAGCAGAACTACAAAGAACTCGACCAAAACCACCATCCCTGTAGATGTGCAGGAGGAGCTAGCTAACGTTAGCGAAGCCACTGCGGATCCAGGCACAATGGAACTGGTGATTCAAAGGAGGACGTATAACATTACTAAAGTCATCGATGTTAAGAAAGGAACGGTCTGGGAAGCAATAGCGGGCCATTCAGCTGAACTACAGAGGGTTGTCAAGCATGTTGATGAGGTGGAAGGAAGAATTGCTACTGTGGAAACTTCAACTACATCAATAGACACTAAGATAAAGGCACTTGAGAAACAGGTGTGTGAAATGGCGGAGCACATTGACGACTTGGATAATCGAGGACGCAGATGAAATATCCGTGTTGTGGGACTCTCGGAAAACACTGGAGGGACACGTTCTGTAAAAAAAATTTAGGAATGGATCCCTACCTACAAATGGACACTAAGGCTGGTCGTGTGAAGCTGGACAGAGCCCATCGCTCTCAAGCACCGATACCCGGTCCCAATCAGCGCCCACGGCCGGTGGTTATAAAGATCCACAACTTCACCGACAAGCAGCGCGGCTAGAAACATCGCGGCTAGAAACATCGGCTAGAAACATCGGCTCTGATGGTAGTCAACGTAAAGGTCCAAAGGTCTCATTCTTCAATGATTATTCAAAGCGTTTGATGAGGTGATAAATAGACTCAAGAGAGTGAAGATGGACTACGCATTACTGTACCCAGCCACATTGAAGGTTATAGTCAACGGATCACCTAAAAAACCTCTACACACCTGAAGAGGCTGCTGCGTTTATTGACTCTCTCGGGTAAATAACTTTAAGCTGCACCTCCACAGCATTGGATAACTTTTTATTTGAATCTGATCATGAAGCAGTGGGGTGAGTTCTCATGTACTCCGGTTCAGTGATATTCGTATCTTTATTATTTTTCTTGCTAAAGTAACTGCCACTGTAGCTCAGACTGAGATGTGTGTGAATCCATATTGGTGCCCAGGCTTGGTTTTAGGTGGAAGAGCCTCAATCTTCTTCTATTGATTTTCATGTCCATATATATAAAGGATGAGGCTGTTGAGTGGCAATGCGGACTTAAGAGTCTACATTGGAGAGTTGAAATCCCCTGCATGTTAGCTAGTGGGAAAACCCCCTTTTGGATCTTTGAACGTTTAATTTTTGGGTTTAGTATAGTTCGGTTTAGTATAGTTCGGTTTAGTATAGTTCGGTTTAGTATAGTTCGGTTTAGTATAGTTCGGGTTAGTATAGTTCGGTTTAGTATAGTTCGGTTTAGTATAGTTCGGGTTCAGGGTTCATATTGTTTGTTTATGCTCGGTGAGATTGAGGAGAGTTCAACACATGGGAAAAGGTACCACCCCATGTTTACAGTAGGATTCAGTCTGGATATTGATTGGTCAAAGTGCAATGGCAGGTAACAGACTGAGTGTATGTACATGGAACATTAGAGGGAGCCATAACCCCATTAAAAGGAAGAAACTACTGTCTTTAAAAAAAATATATATATATATATTGATATTGCCCTGTTGCAAGAAACTAATTTGGATGATAAGGAGCACCTGAAATTACAACAAGGGAGGTCAAGTGTTTTTCTCATCATTTACATCCAGAAGTAGAGGTGTAGCAATTCTTGTGAAAAATAACTTACTACTTAAGGTGTTGAATTGTGTGAAAGATACATTTGGTCGTTTTGTTATAATTAATGGTACTTTACAAGGGCAGAATTTTTTTTTCAGATTGACCGATGTTGGACTGTACCACCGCCTGGTACGGCAACTGCGCCGCCCACAACCACAGGGCTCTCCAGAGGGTGGTGCGGTGTGCCCAACGCATCACCAGGGGCAAACTACCTGCCCCCCAGGACACCTACAGCACCTGATGTGCTCTAATGTTCCATGTACATACACTCAGTCTGTTACCTGCCACCTGATGTCACAGGAAGGCCATAAAGATTATCAAGGACATCAACCACCCGAGCCACTGCCTGTTCACCCCGCTATCATCCAGAAGGCGAGGTCAGTACAGGTGCATCAAAGCTGGGTTTACTCAAACCTGCACTGTAGAGGCTGCTGCATGGAATCACTGGCCACTTTAAAAATGTTTACATACTGCTTTACTCATTTCACATGTATATACTGTGTTCTGATCTACTGCATTTTAGTCAATGCCATTCCGACATGGCTCCTCCTAATATTTATACATTTCTTAATTCCATTCTTTTATTTTTAGATGTGTGTGTTGTTGTGAATTTTTAGATACTACTGCACCATTGGAGCTATGAACACAAGCATTTAGTTAGATACTACTGCACCATTGGAGCTATGAACACAAGCATTTAGTTAGATACTACTGCACCATTGGAGCTATGAACACAAGCATTTAGTTAGATACTACTGCACCATTGGAGCTATGAACACAAGCATTTAGTTAGATACTACTGCACCATTGGAGCTATGAACACAAGCATTTAGTTAGATACTACTGCACCATTGGAGCTATGAACACAAGCATTTCAATACATCTGCAATAACATCTGCTAAATATGTGTATGTGACCAATATAATTTGATTTGATAACACTGGTTACATTTCTGGAACTTTTCTGTGATGGGGTAGACTGCCCTGACATTCAGACTGTGCCGAAGATGATTTCTGATCCATTATGGCAACACGTCTATCTAACATAGTCCTTCAGATGCACAACTTGTTGTCTGAGTCTCTAGAGGTCGAGGCTGTGGTTGAATGGCCTCGTCAGGTTCTAGGCAGGCTTTGCCTGGTCAGTGTCTGTCATTTATAGTCCATTGTCCTGACTGTGGTTGTATCCACAGTTTCACAAAAGAAACATGTCGCATGGCCCTCTTGCTATTCCTTTCCAGGACAACAGAGTTCCCCTTCCTGTCCATGCTAAATATGTGTATGTGACCAATAAAATGTGATTTCAACAAATGCCTGTTCAGGGGAGTCTAATGTGTTGTTCTTTCTTTCAGACAATAATGCTAGACCGCATACATATTGTTCCTGGAGTAGACTACGAGGGGAGCTAGCTTGTGTTGTCGGGGCTGTCCAGCCGTCTTGATGGACAATATGCTGGATAAAGAAGTGGATGACTCCAAAGTGGAATAGAATACAACTTTATTGTCCATGGGTTAGAAGGGAAATGTATCTCCTCCTTTCTCAACCCAAGCTGACACAGAGTCAGCAGCAGTGCAGTGTCCGTTGAGGGAGAGCCATTATGGGGGTTAAGGGCACAACACCAGGAGATTGTACAATGGTACTGTTGCCATTGTTAGCAGAAAACAGGATCCCACATCATAGCGAATGGAAAAATGTCTATCTTCACGGTCAATCTTCGTGTAAATAAACAAATATTTTGTAGACAATCCTAGTACCAATAATTGCTTCTAATACACCAAACGTATATGTCCTTGAACGGATTACTTTAAAATCTCAGAGTATTAATATGAAAGATTGTGATATTGTGAAAGACTAATCTACTATTCTCACATTTAACAACAAATGAGAAAGTTGAAATGATACTCCACACCTTTGAACTTGAGATGGGTTAAATGGACTAGTACATGAAATTTAGACTCACATGTAGTCTGATATGAAATGAACTCCTGCGGAATTAAGTATTTCTTGCAGTACAATGATATACACCAAATGTACATTTTGTCTCGGGAAAAGGTTGTGAAGCATTACAGTATTTATTCTCAGCATCTCTTGAGCAAATGCGAATAGACTGTATTTTTCAGTGATTGACACTGTGAGATAAAAGCTGTCAGTATTTCAACCATATAAAATATGCTAAAAAACATATATTTTCCTGCACCCACTATTTTTATTTATTTATTTTACCTTTATTTAACCAGGCAAGTCAGTTAAGAACAAATTCTTATTTTCAATGATGGCCTAGGAACAGCGGGTTAACTGCCTGTTCAGGGGCAGAACGACAGATTTGTACCTTGTCAGCTCGGGGATTCGAACTTGCAACCTTTCGGTTACTAGTCCAACGCTCTAACCACTAGGCTACCCTGCCGCCCCTCCACTCTAACCACTAGTCTACCCTGCCGCCTCTACACTCTAACCACTAGTCTACCCTGCCGCCTCTACACTCTAACCACTAGTCTACCCTGCCGCCTCTACACTCTAACCACTAGTCTACCCTGCCACCCCACTATAAAAGATGGCGCCGACAGAGATGATCACCTCGCTTCGAGTCCTTAGGAAAGTACCAGTATTGTGTTTTTGTATGTATTATTGCTTACATTGTAACCCCAGGATATCTTAAGTCTTATTACCAACAGCCGGGAATAACTATTGGATATAAGAGCAACGTCAACTTACCAACATTACGACCAGGAATACGACTTTCCCGAAGCGGATCCTCTGTTTGGACCACCACCCAGGACAATGGATCTAATCCCAGTAGCCAACCCAAGACAATGGCGCCGCAGAAGGGGCAGATGGAGCAGCCTCCTGGTCAGGCTCCGTAGACGTGCACATTGCCCACCGCTCCCTAGCATACTACTTGCCAATGTCCAGTCTCTTGACAACAAGGTAGACGAAATTCGAGCAACGGTTGCCTTCCAAAGCGACATCAGAGATTGTAACATTCTCTGTTTCACGGAAACATAGCTCTCTTGGGATATGCTGTCGGAATCGGTTCAGCCACCGGGGTTCTCTATGCATCGTGCCAACAGAGATAACACCTCTCTGGGAAGAGGGAGGGCGGGCGGGGGGTGTAACAACTCATGGTGTAATCATAACAACAGACAGGAATTCAAGTTCTTCTGCTCACCCGGCCTCGAATTCCTCACAATCAAATGCCGGCCATATTACCTTCTAAGAGAATTCTCGTAATTTATCATCACAGCTGTGTACATTTCCCCCTAAAGCAGACACCAAGATGGCCCTAAAGTAACTTCACTGGACTCTATGTAAACTGGAAACCATATATCCTGAGGCTGCATTTATCATAGCTGGAGATTTTAATAAAGCAAATTTGAGAACAAGGCTACATAAATTATACCAGCATATTGATTTCACTACGCACGGGGGGTAATGCACTAGACCACTGCTACTCTAACTTCCGCAATGCATACAAAGCCCTTCCCCACCCTCCCTTCGGCAAATCCAACCATGACTCCATCTTGCTCCTACCGTCTTATAGGCAGAAACTCAAACAGGATGTACCAGTGACTAGAACCATTCAACGCTGGTCTGACCAATTGGAATCCACGCTTCAAGATTGTTTTCATCACGCGGACTGGGATATGTTCCCGGTCAGCCTCAGAGAATAACATTGACCTATACGCTGACTCGGTGAGTGAATTTATAAGGAAGTGCATTGGAGATGTTGTACCCACTGTGACTATTAAAACATACCCTAACCAGAAACTGTGGATGGATGGCGGCATTCGTGCAAACTGAAAGCGTGAACCACCGCATTCAACCATGGAAAGAGGTCTGAGAATATGGCTGAATATAAACAGTGAAGTTATTTCCTCTGCAAGGCAATCAAACAAGCAAAATTCCGGTACAGGGACAAAGTGGAGTTGCAATTCAACGGCTCAGACACGAGACATATGTGGCAGGGTCTACAGGAAATCATGGACTACAAAAAGAGAACCAGCCACATCACGGACACCTTCCTTGCCCGCTTTGAGGATAATACAGTGCCACTGTCGCGGCCGGCTAACAAAAACTGCGCATCCCACCCCCCCTCTCCGTGTAAAACATTTAAACATGTTAACCCTCGCAAGGCTGCTGGCCCAGATGGCATACCTAGCTGCGTCCTTAGAGCATGCACAGACCAGCTGGCTGGTGTGTTTACGGACATATTCAATCAATCCCTATCCCAGTCTGCTGTCCCCACATGCTTCAAGATGGCCACCATTGTTCCTGTACACAAGAAGGCAAAGATAACTGAACTAAATGACAATCACTTCTGTCATTATTAAGTGCTTTGAGAGACTAGTCATATCACCTCCACCTTACCAGCCACCCTAGACCCACTTCAGTTTGCATCCTGCCCTAACAGGTCCACAGACGATGCAATCTCCATCACACTGCCCTATCCCATCTGGACAAGAAGAATACCTATGTAAGAATTCTGTTCATTGACTACAACTCAGCATTCAACACCATACTACCCTCCAAGTTCATCATCAAGCTGGAGGCCCTGGGCCTCAAACCCGCCCTGTGAAATTGGGTCCTGGACTTTCTGACGGACCGCCCCCAGGTGGTGAGGGTAGGAAACAACATCTCCACCCAGTTTATCCTCAACACTGGGGCCCCAGAAGGTGAGTTTTCAGCCCTCTCCTGTACTCCCTGTTCACCCACAACTGGTGGCCATGCACGCCTCCGACTCAATCATCAAATTTGCAGACGACACTACAGTGGTAGGCTTGATTACCAACAACGACGAGACGGCCTACAGGGAGGAGGTGAGGGTCCTCGGAGTGTGGTGTCAGGAAAACAACCTCTCACTCAATGTCAACAAAACAAAGGAGTTGATTGTGGACTTCAGGAAACAGCAGAGGGAGCACCCCCCTATCCACATCGAATGGACAGCAGTGGAGAAGGTGGAAAGTTTTAAGTTCCTTTGCGTATACATCAACGACAAACTGAAATGGTCCACCCACCCAAAACCCTGACTAACTTCTACAGATCCACAATAGAGAGCATCCTGTCGGTCACAGCCTGATACAGCAACTGCTCCGCCCTCAACTGCAAGGCTCTCCAGAGGGTGGTCCGGGTCTGCATAACGGGAGGGCAAACTACCTGCCCTCCATGACACCTACAGCACCCGATGTCACAGAAAGGCCGAAAAGATCATCAAGGACAACAACCACCCGAGCCACTGCCTGTTCACCCCGCTATCATCCAGAAGGCGGGGTCCGTACAAGTGCATCAAAGCTGGGACCGAGAGACTGAAAAACAGCTTCTATCTCACGGCCATCAGACTGTTAAACAGCCACCACTAACTCAGAGAGGCTGCTGCCTACATGGAGACCCAAACACTGGCCACTTTAATAAATGGATCACTAGCCACTTTAAATAATACCACTTTAATAATGTTTACATATCTTACATTACTCATTTCATATGTATATACTGTATTTTATACCATCTAGTTGCATCTTGCCTATGCCACTCGGCCATCGCTCATCCATATATTTATATGTACATATTCTCATCAACCCCTTTTTAGATTTGTCTGAATTAGGTAGTTGTTGGGGAATTGTTGTTAGATATTTCTGCGCTGTCGGAACCAGAAGCAGAAGCATTTCGCTACACTCGCATTCAAATCTGCTAACCATGTGTATGTGACCAATAACATCTGCTAACCATGTGTATGTGACCAATAACATCTGCTGACCATGTGTATGTGACCAATAACATCTGCTAACCATGTGTATGTGACCAATAACATCTGCTAACCATGTGTATGTGACCAATAACATCTGCTAACCATGTGTATGTGACCAATAACATCTGCTAACCATGTGTATGTGACCAATAACATCTGCTAACCATGTGTATGTGACCAATAACATCTGCTGACCATGTGTATGTGACCAATAACATCTGCTAACCATGTGTATGTGACCAATAACATCTGCTAACCATGTGTATGTGACCAATACAATTTGATATGAATTTTATTTTATTTGAACATGGAACTCACCTGGTTGACAACATAAAACACTCACCTGGTTGACAACATAGAACACTCACCTGGTTGACAACATAAAACACTCACCTGGTTGACAACATAAAACACTCACCTGGTTGACAACATAAAACACTCACCTGGTTGACAACATAAAACACTCACCTGGTTGACAACATAAAACACTCACCTGGTTGACAACATAAAACACTCACCTGGTTGACAACATAGAACACTCACCTGGTTGACAACATAAAACACTCACCTGGTTGACAACATAAAACACTCACCTGGTTGACAACATAAAACACTCACCTGGTTGACAACATAAAACACTCACCTGGTTGACAACATAGATCACTCACCTGGTTGACAACATAGAACACTCACCTGGTTGACAACATAGAACACTCACCTGGTTGACAACATAGAACACTCACCTGGTTGACAACATAGAACACTCACCTGGTTGACAACATAAAACACTCACCTGGTTGACAACATAGAACACTCACCTGGTTGACAACATAGATCACTCACCTGGTTGACAACATAAAACACTCACCTGGTTGACAACATAAAACACTCACCTGGTTGACAACATGCATGGATCTTCTTCAGCAGCTGAACACATTTCTCTTCCTTCCAGTCATGGAGGATTCTGGCCAATATGTACAGATCAGCTGGAGGGATGTCTCCACCAAAGAAGTCTCCTACAAAACACCATCATTCATTTATACAGACTGATCATCTGAGGTGTTGAGGTTAGGAGGGTTAACGATGCTCACCCTCCTGAAACACAATGGTATCATCCTGTTCAGAGAAGTGCTGTCTGGCTGTCTGGATGACTGTAGGAAGGTCCAGCACAGTGACAGAGGAGGAGGGGTAGGCCTTGGACAGCTCCCTGGCCAGAGCCCCCGAACAACCTGCAACAGGCCAACAACACCACCACACAATATCACCACCACCACACAATATCACCAACACCGCACAATATCACCACCACCACACAATATCACCACCACCACACAATATCACCACCACCACACAATATCACCAACACCGCACAATATCACCACCACCGCACAATATCACCACCACCACACAATATCACCACCACCACACAATATCACCACCACCACCACCACACAATATCACCAACACCGCACAATATCACCACCACCGCACAATATCACCACCACCACACAATATCACCAACACCGCACAATATCACCACCACCGCACAATATCACCACCACCACACAATATCACCACCACCGCACAATATCACCACCACCGCACAATATCACCACCACCACACAATATCACCACCACCGCACAATATCACCACCACCACACAATATCACCACCACCACACAATATCACCACCACCACCACCACACAATATCACCACCACCACATAATATCACCACCACCACATAATATCACCACCACCACATAATATCACCACCACCACACAATATCACCACCACCGCACAATATCACCACCACCACACAATATCACCACCACCACACAATATCACCACCACCACCACCACACAATATCACCACCACCACACAATATCACCAACACCGCACAATATCACCACCACCGCACAATATCACCACCACCACACAATATCACCACCACCGCACAATATCACCACCACCGCACAATATCACCACCACCACACAATATCACCACCACCGCACAATATCACCACCACCACAATATCACCACCACCACACAATATCACCACCACCACCACCACACAATATCACCACCACCACATAATATCACCACCACCACATAATATCACCACCACCACATAATATCACCACCACCACACAATATCACCACCACCACACAATATCACCAACACCGCACAATATCACCACCACCGCACAATATCACCACCACCACACAATATCACCACCACCACACAATATCACCACCACCACCACCACACAATATCACCAACACCGCACAATATCACCACCACCGCACAATATCACCACCACCACACAATATCACCAACACCGCACAATATCACCACCACCGCACAATATCACCACCACCACACAATATCACCACCACCACACAATATCACCACCACCGCACAATATCACCACCACCGCACAATATCACCACCACCACACAATATCACCACCACCACACAATATCACCACCACCACCACCACACAATATCACCACCACCACATAATATCACCACCACCACATAATATCACCACCACCACATAATATCACCACCACACACAATATCACCACCACCACACAATATCACCAACACCGCACAATATCACCACCACCGCACAATATCACCACCACCACACAATATCACCACCACCACACAATATCACCACCACCACCACCACACAATATCACCAACACCGCACATTATCACCACCACCGCACAATATCACCACCACCACACAATATCACCACCACCACACAATATCACCACCACCACACAATATCACCAACACCACACAATATCACCAACACCGCACAATATCACCAACACCGCACAATATCACCACCACCGCACAATATCACCACCACCACACAATATCACCACCACCACACAATATCACCAACACCACACAATATCACCACAACCACACAATATCACCACCACCACACAATATCACCACCACCACACAATATCACCACCACCACACAATATCACCACCACCACACAATATCACCACCACCACACAATATCACCACCACCACACAATATCACCACCACCACACAATATCACCACCACCACACAATATCACCACCACCACCACCACACAATATCACCACCACCGCACAATATCACCACCACACAATATCACCACAACACATTATCACCACCACAACGCAATATCAGTATGACAACTGAATATCACCATGACAACTAATAGGTAAAACATATTACTATCATTATGTTTTTTAAATTATGTAATTTTGTTTTTTTGTGAGTGCTGCATAAAGCTTATAGATTATAATAACCTTACTTATAAATGGAAAATAATCAATTTACCTTCCACCAAGGGTCAGGGTTAGGGTTGGGGTTGTTGTTGGGGTTAGGTTCAGGTTCAGGGTTAGGTTCAGGGTTAGGGTCAGGTTCAGGGTTGGGGTCAGGTTCAGGGTTAGGGTTAGGGTTATGGTTGGGGTTAGGGTCAGGTTCAGGGTCAGGGTTAGGGTTGGGGTTAGGTTCAAGGTCAGGTTTAGGGTCAGGGTTAGGGTTGGGATTAGGGTCAGGTTCAGGTTCAAGGTCAGGTTTAGGGTTAGGGTCAGGGTTAGGGTCAGGGTCAAGGTTGGGTCAGGGTTAGGGTCAGGGACAGGTTCAGGGTTAGGGTCAGGGTCAAGGTCAGGGTTAGGGTCAGGGTTAGGGTCAGGGTTAGGGTCAGGGTCAGGGTTAGGTTCAGGGTCAGGGTTAGGGTCAGGGTTAGGGTCAGGGTTAGGGTCAGGGTTAGGTTCAGGGTCAGGTGGGTTAGGGTTATGGGGTTAGGGTTATGGGGTTAGGGTTAGGGTCAGGGTTAGGGTCAGGGTTAGGGTCAGGGTTAGGGTCAGGGTTAGGTTCAGGTTAGGGGTCAGGGTTATGGGGTTAGGGTTATGGGGTTAGGGTCAGGGTTATGGGGTTAGGGTTATGGGGTTAGGGTCAGGGTTGTGGTCAGGGTTAGGTTCAGGTCAGGGTTAGGGTTATGGTGTTAGGGTTATGGGGTTAGGTTCAGGGTCAGGTGGGTTAGGGTTAGGGTTATGGGGTTAGGGTTAGGTTCAGGGTTAGGTTCATGGTTAGGTTCATGATTAGGGTCAGGGTTAGGGTCAGGTTCAGGGTTAGGTTCAGGGTTAGGGTCAGGGTTAGGTTGGTTAGGTTCAGGGTTAGGGTCAGGGTTAGGTGGGTTAGGGTTATGGGGTTAGGGTTAGGATTATGGGGTTAGGGTTAGGTTCAGGGTTATGGTCAGGGTTATGGTCAGGGTTAGGTTCAGGGTTAGGGTCAGGTGGGTTAGGGTCAGGGTTATGGGGTTAGGGTTATGGGGTTAGGGTTATGGGGTTAGGGTTTGGGTTATGGGGTTAGGGTTTGGGTTAGTGTTAGGGTGAGGGTTATGGGGTTAGGGTCTGGGTCTGGGTTTGGGTTAGGGTTATGGGGTTAGGGTTAGGGTTAGGGTTTGGGTTAGTGTTAGGGTGAGGGTGAGGGTTAGGGTTATGGGGTTAGGGTTAGTGTTAGGGTGAGGGTTAGGGTTATGGGGTTAGGGTTAGAGTCAGGGTTGGGGTTGGGGTCAGGTTAGGTTCAGGGTTAGGGTTGGGTTCGGGTTGGGGTTAGGTTCAGGGTCAGGTTAGGGTCAGGTTCATGGTTAGGGGTTAGGGTCAGGGTTATGGGGTTAGGGTCATGGGGTTAGGGTCAGGGTTAGGTTATGGGGTTAGGTTTAGGTCATGGGGTTAGGGTCATGGGGTTAGGGTCATGGGGTTAGGGTCATGGGGTTAGGGTCATGGGGTTAGGGTCAGGGTTAGGGTTAGGGTCAGGGTTAGGGTTGGGGTCAGGGTTAGGTTCAGGTTCAGGGTTAGGGTGTTAGGGTTAGGGTTATGGGGTTAGGTTCAGGGTCAGGTGGGTTAGGGTTAGGGTTAGGTTCAGGGTTAGGGTTAGGGTTAGGGTCATGGGGTTAGGGTCAGGGTTGTGGTCAGGGTTAGGGTTGGGGTCAGGGTTAGGTTCAGGGTCAGGTCAGGGTTAGGGTTATGGTGTTAGGGTTATGGGGTTAGGTTCAGGGTCAGGTGGGTTAGGGTTAGGGTTAGGGTTATGGGGTTAGGGTTAGGTTCAGGGTTAGGTTCATGGTTAGGTTCATGATTAGGGTCAGGGTTAGGGTCAGGTTCAGGGTTAGGTTCAGGGTTAGGGTCAGGGTTAGGTTGGTTAGGTTCAGGGTTAGGGTCAGGGTTAGGTGGGTTAGGGTTATGGGGTTAGGGTTATGGGGTTAGGGTTAGGATTATGGGGTTAGGGTTAGGTTCAGGGTTATGGTCAGGGTTAGGTTCAGGGTTAGGGTCAGGTGGGTTAGGGTCAGGGTTATGGGGTTAGGGTTATGGGGTTAGGGTTTGGGTTATGGGGTTAGGGTTTGGGATGGGGTTAGGGTTTGGGTTAGGGTGAGGGTTATGGGGTTAGGGTTAGGGTCAGGGTTAGGGTTATGGGGTTAGGGTTAGGGTTTGTGTTAGGGTGAGGGTGAGGGTTAGGGTTATGGGGTTAGGGTTAGGGTTAGGGTTTGGGTTAGTGTTAGGGTGAGGGTTAGGTTATGGGGTTAGGGTTAGAGTCAGGGTTGGGGTCGGTGTTGGGGTCAGGGTTAGGTTCAGGGTCAGGGTTAGGGTTGGGGTCGGTGTTGGGGTCAGGGTTAGGTTCAGGGTCAGGTTAGGGGTCAGGTTCATGGTTAGGGGTTAGGGTCAGGGTTATGGGGTTAGGGTCAGGGTTAGGTTATGGGGTTAGGTTTAGGGTCATGGGGTTAGGGTCATGGGGTTAGGGTCAGGGTTAGGGTCAGGTTGTGGTCAAGGTTAGGGTTGGGGTCAGGGTTAGGTTCAGGGTCAGGTTCAGGGTTAGGGTGTTAGGGTTATGGGGTTAGGTTCAGGGTCAGGTGGGTTAGGGTTAGGGTTATGGGGTTAGGGTTAGGTTCAGGTTAGGTTCAGGATTAGGGTCAGGTTCAGGGTTAGGTTCAGGGTTAGGTAAGTGTCAGGGTTATGGGGTTAGGGTTAGGATTATGGGGTTAGGGTTAGGTTCAGGGTTATGGTCAGGGTTAGGTTCAGGGTTAGGTCAGGTGGGTTAGGGTCAGGGTTATGGGGTTAGTGTTATGGGGTTAGGGTTTGGGTTATGGGGTTAGGGTTTGGGTGAGGGTTATGGGGTTAGGGTCAGGGTTTGGGTTAGGGTTATGGGGTTAGGGATAGGGTTATGAGGTTAGGGTTTGGGTTAGTGTTAGGGTGAGGGTTAGGGTTATGGGGTTAGGGTCAGGGTTTGGGTTATGGGGTTAGGTTAGGGTTATGGGGTTAGGGTTTGGGTTATGGGGTTAGGGTTAGGGTCAGGGTTAGGGTCAGGGTTATGGGGTTAGGGTTTGGGTTAGTGTTAGGGTTAGGGTTAGGGTTATGGGGTTAGGGTTAGGTTCATGGCTAGGTTCAGGGTCAGGGTTAGGTTCAGGTTCAGGTTCAGGTCTAGGTTCAGGGTCAGGTTTAGGGTCACCTACCTCCAAGGTCCACCATGGCCTTAAAGCAGGAGAGGTTGAAGGCTGTGACGATGTCCGGTCCATCCAGGATCCATGTTGAGTTCATCAGACCCATAAACTTCAGCATCTCCTCCTCTGACCTGAAACAGTAGACAGCTGCCTTCACAAAACCCCACAAGGTACTGATGGACTGCAAGAATATCCTCTTTACCAGGGGTTTGAGCTGCTCCCCTCAGGGTGACATTACAGGGTACCGGGGGACAATAGAAATAGGCCAAACAATCCTTTGTCCTAGTAGCAGTAAGGCTCCTGAATGTTTAAACTACCAGGAGGACCAGTGTTCTCTACAGCTAACATTGTAGTTAAACTACCAGGAGGACCAGTGTTCTGGCCTACAGCTAACATTGTAGTTAAACTACCAGGAGGACCAGTGTTCTGGCCTCCAGCTAACATTGTAGTTAAACTACCAGGAGGACCAGTGTTCTGGCCTACAGCTAACATTGTAGTTAAACTACCAGGAGGACCAGTGTTCTGGCCTACAGCTAACATTGTAGTTAAACTACCAGGAGGACCAGTGTTCTGGCCTACAGCTAACATTGTAGTTAAACTACCAGGAGGACCAGTGTTCTGGCCTACAGCTAACATTGTAGTTAAACTACCAGGAGGACCAGTGTTCTGGCCTACAGCTAACATTGTAGTTAAACTACCAGGAGGACCAGTGTTCTGGCCTACAGCTAACATTGTAGTTAAACTACCAGGAGAACCAGTGTTCTGGCCTACAGCTAACATTGTAGTTAAACTACCAGGAGGACCAGTGGTCTGGACTACAGCTAACATTGTAGTTAAACTACCAGGAGGACCAGTGGTCTGGACTACAGCTAACATTGTAGTTAAACTACCAGGAGGACCAGTGTTCTGGCCTACAGCTAACATTGTAGTTAAACTACCAGGAGGACCAGTGGTCTGGACTACAGCTAACATTGTAGTTAAACTACCAGGAGGACCAGTGGTCTGGACTACAGCTAAAGCTTCCATTGTGTGTTATGTCTGAAACCATAATGATAATCTACTATAGATCTATATATACACTGTCTCTGACTGAGGCCCTGTCTGGAACCATAATCTACTATAGATCTATATATACACTGTCTCTGACTGAGGCCCTGTCTGGAACCATAATGATAATCTACTATAGATCTATATAGATACTGTCTATACTTGCATTCTCAAAAGAACCTGTTGCAATATATAATACATGTTTCCAAATGTAATTATAGTTAATGCAAACTATTCAATTATTTATTGAGGGGGAAAACTGAATTCATAATATTCTATTGTATTATGTGCGTATGTTTATGTCCAGTGAAGTGAATAAATGTTTAATCTCCTTCTATCTGTAACACAGAATGAACTGGCAGTGAGGGAGACTTTCAGAGCACAGAACCCTCAGATAAAAACACTAAACCCCTCAAGGTAAATTGTTAACCCTAAGCCCAACCCCAAACCCCTCAAGTCAAATTGTTAACCCTAAACCCAACCCCAAATCCCTCGAGGTAAATTGTTAACCAAGAGAATTCTCTTCGACCATAATCACAGTTGTGTACATCCCCCCCAAGCAGACACATCGACGGCCCTGAAAGAACTTCATTTGACTCTATGTAAACTGGAAACCACACATCCTGAGGCTGCATTCATTGTAGCTGGGGATTTTAACAAGGCTATTCTGAAAACAAGGCTCCCTAAATTTGATGAGCATATCGAATGCGCGACCCGGGCTGGCAAAATCCTGGATCATTGTTATTATAAGTTCTGCGATGCATATAAAGCCCTCCCCCGCCCTCCTTTCGGGAAATCTGACCACGACTCAAAAAAAACAGAAAGCGCCCGTGCTCTGGTCTGTTCAACAATGGTCCTACCAATCGGATTCCACGCTTCAAGATTGCGTCAAACACGTGGACTGGGATATGTTCCGCATAGCGTCGAACAATAACATTGATGAATACGCTGATTCGGTGAGCGAGTTTATTAGCAAGTGCATCGGTGATGTTGTACCCACAGCGTCTATTAAAACATTCCACAACCAGAAACTGTGGATTGATGGCAGCATTCGCGCAAAACTGAAAGCGTGAACCACTGCTTTTAGTCAGGGCAAGGTGACCGGAAACCACTATGTCTTGCTCCCAGACAAACTGAACAACTTCTTTGCTCGCTTTGAGGACAATACAGTGCCGCTGACACGGCCCGCTACCAAAACCTGCGGGCTCTCCTTCACTGCAGTCAACGTGAGTAAAACATTTAAACGTGTTAATCCTCATAGGGCTGCCGGCCCAGACTGCATCCCCAGCCGCATCCTCAGAGCATGACCATCTGGCTGGTGTGTT
Organism: Oncorhynchus nerka; assembly: GCF_034236695.1. Taxonomy (NCBI): domain Eukaryota; kingdom Metazoa; phylum Chordata; class Actinopteri; order Salmoniformes; family Salmonidae; genus Oncorhynchus; species Oncorhynchus nerka. The sequence continues at coordinate 93,988,525 of NC_088407.1, forward strand.
TACGGACATATTCAATCAATCCTTATCCCAGTCTGCTGTTCCCACATGCTTCAAGAGGGCCACCATTGTTCCTGTTCCCAAGAAAGTGAAGGTAACTGAGCTAAATGACTATCGCCCTGTAGCACTCACTTCTGTCATCATGAAGTGCTTTGAGAGACTAGTCAAGGACCATATCACCTCCACCCTACCTGACACCCTAAACCCACTCCAATTTGCTTACCGCCCCAATAGGTCCACAGATGACGCAATAAAATCACACTGCCCTAACCCACCTGGACAAGAGGAATACCTATGTACGAATGCTGTTCATCGACTACAGCTCAGCATTTAACACCATAGTACCCTCCAAACTCGTCATCAAGCACGAGACCCTGGGTCTCGACCCCGCCCTGTGTAACTGGGTCCTGGTCTTCCTGACAGGCCGCCCCCAGGTGGTGAGGGTAGAAAACAACATCTCCACCCCGCTGATCCTCAACACTGGGGCCCCACAAGGGTGCGTTCTCAACCCTCTCCTGTACTCCCTGTTCACCCGCGTGGCCATGCACGCCTCCAGCACAAGCATTTCGCTACACTCGCATTAACATCTGCTAACCATGTTTATGTGACAAATAAAATGTCATTTGATTTGATAACCCTAACCCATACTAACTCTAACCCAACCTAACCCACACTAGGATATATTTGAAGTTATATAATTCCTCTACTTCCTTGATAAAGATGATACAGTCCACCTACCTGTAGATGGTTTGGAAGATGTCTTCAGGTGAGATGCCAAATGTTTTTTCATTTTGGTTCTTCCTTCTCTGTAAAACATCAAACACAATGACCGTCAGCTGAGAAGCATATGAACACATAACCCTGATAAACTGATGCAATGTAACGGTTTATGTGAGGTAGATTCTTCTCTTATAACATAACCCTGATAAACTGATGCAATGTAACGGTTTATGTGAGGTAGATGAACATGACGTTAGTATTCAGTTGGGAGTACATCTTCATTCAGCATCTGGTGTTGTATTGTCGTTTAGCCACCTGACAGCGTGCACCATGTTGTTCCACAGAGGGTAGATGGTCTGTGATTGGTAGATGATCATGTCATGAAGAGACTTGGCGCTGCCCTTGGCCAGGTAGAGGTTGGCCACATCAGTACTGCTGTAACAGGCTAGAGCCAAGACAAAAGTAAAAACATTACTGCTATAACATACTGAACTAAGATAACGTTACTGCTGGAACACTCTAGAACCAAGAGAACATTACTGCTGTAACACTCTAGAACCAAGAGAACATTACTGCTGGAACACTCTAGAACCAAGAGAACATTACTGCTGGAACACTCTAGAACCAAGAGAACATTACTGCTGTAACACTCTAGAACCAAGAGAACATTACTGCTGTAACACTCTAGAACCAAGAGAACATTACTGCTGTAACACTCTAGAACCAAGAGAACATTACTGCTGTAACACTCTAGAACCAAGAGAACATTACTGCTGTAACACTCTAGAACCAAGAGAACATTACTGCTGTAACACTCTAGAACCAAGATAACATTACTGCTGGAACACTCTAGAACCAAGAGAACATTACTGCTGTAACACTCTAGAACCAAGAGAACATTACTGCTGTAACATGCTAGAACGGGCGGCAGGGTAGCCTAGTGGTTAGAGCGTTGGACTAGTAACCAAAGGTTGCAAGTTCGAATCCCCCGAGCTGACAAGGTACAAATCTGTCGTTCTGCCCCTGAACAGGCAGTTAACCCACTGTTCCTAGGCCGTCATTGAAAATAAGAATTTGTTCTTAACTGACTTGCCTAGTAAAATAAAGGTATAATTAAAATAATAATAATAAAACTAAAAGAACACTACTGTTGTAACACTCTAGAACCAAGAGAACATTACTGCTGTAATGACCTAGATCCAAGAGAACATTACTGATGTAATGATCTAGAACCAAGAGACCATTACTTCTGTAATATGCTAGAAATAAAAGAACAGTACTGCTGTAATAATCTAGAACCAAGACAACAGTACTGCTGTAACACCCTAGAACCAAGAGAACACTACTGCTTTTATACACTAGAATAGTACTGTAAGAACCATGAGAACAGTACTGTGGAACCATGAGAACAGTACTGCTGTAACATGCTAGAACCAAAATAACTGTAATGCTGTAACACAATAACCAAAATAACAGTACATTACTGCACTAACACTCTAGAACCAAGAGAACAGTACTGTGGTAACTATAACCAAGATAGCAGTACTGCTGTAACAAGCTAGAATCAAGAGAACAGTACTACTGTAACATGCAAGAACCAAGAGAACAGTACTGCTGTTACATGCTAGAACCAAGATAACGTTACTGCTGTAACATGCTAGAACTAAAAGAACAGTACTGCTGTAACAGTAGAACCAAGACAAAAGTACTGAACCAAGAGAACCAAGAGAACAGGAACACAAAATAACCAAAAGTGAAGTAACTATTTATTTTTTAGAACCAAGAGAAAAGTACTACTGTAACACGATGGAACCATGAGAACAGTACTGCTTTAACACGCTAGAAACAAAAGAGAAACAAGCAAGAACTAAGAGAACAGAACTGCTGTAATAATCTAGAACAAATAGAACAGTACTGCTGTAACACTAGAACAAAGACGAAAATACTTCAGAGAGTACAAAGAGTACAGTAGTGCTGTAAAACTAGAACCATGAGAACTGTACTGCTGTAACAGTCTAGAACCAGGACATCTGTACTGCTATAACAGTCTAGAACCAGGACAACTGTACTGCTGTAACAGTCTAGAACCAGGACATCTGTACTGCTATAACAGTCTAGAACCAGGACAACTGTACTGCTGTAACAGTCTAGAACCAGGACATCTGTATTGCTATAACAGTCTAGAACCAGGACAACTGTACTGCTGTAACAGTCTAGAACCAGGACATCTGTACTGCTGTAACAGTCTAGAACCAGGACAACTGTACTGCTGTAACACTAGAACCAAGAGAACTGTACATTACTGCTGTAATGTTAAACCAAGAGAACTGTACTTCTGTAACACTAGAACCAAGAGAACATTACTGCTGTAACACGCAAGAACCAAGAGAACTGTACTGCTGTAACACTAGAACCAAGAGAACATTACTGCTGTAACACGCAAGAACCAAGAGAACTGTACTGCTGTAACACTAGAACCAAGAGAACTGTACTGCTGTAACACTAGAACCAAGAGAACTGTACTGCTGTAACACTAGAACCAAGATAACTGTACTGCTGTAACACGCAAGAACCAAGAGAACTGTACTGCTGTAACACTAGAACCATGAGAACTGTACTGCTGTAACACTAGAACCAAGAGAACTGTACTGCTGTAACACTAGAACCAAGAGAACATTACTGCTGTAACACTAGAACCAAGAGAACATTACTGCTGTAACACGCAAGAACCAAGAGAACTGTACTGCTGTAACACTAGAACCAAGAGAACTGTACTGCTGTAACACTAGAACCAAGAGAACTGTACATTACTGCTGTAATGTTAAACCAAGAGAACAGTACTTCTGTAACACTAGAACCAAGAGAACATTACTGCTGTAACACGCAAGAACCAAGAGAACTGTACTGCTGTAACACTAGAACCAAGAGAACATTACTGCTGTAACACGCAAGAACCAAGAGAACTGTACTGCTGTAACACTAGAACCAAGAGAACTGTACTGCTGTAACACTAGAACCAAGAGAACTGTACTGCTGTAACACGCAAGAACCAAGAGAACTGTACTGCTGTAACACTAGAACCAAGATAACTGTACTGCTGTAACACTAGAACCTCGAGAACTGTACTGTTGTAACACTAGAACCAAGAGAACTGTACATTACTGCTGTAATGTTAAACCAAGAGAACAGTACTGCTGTAACACTCTAGTACCAAGAGACCAGTTCTGCTGTAACACAATAACCAAAACAACAGTACATTACTGCTGAAACAAGATAAAACCAAGAGAACAGTGCTGTTTTAACATTCGAAAACAAAGTGAAAAGTACTGTTGTAACACTAAAACCAGGATAACAGTACAATACTGCTGTAGCACTAGAACCAAGAGAACATAACTTCTGGAACACTAGAACCAAGAGAACAGAACTGCTGTAACACAATAACCAAAATAACAGTACATTACTGCAGTAACACTCTAGAACCAAGAGAACAGTACTGTGGTAACTATAACCAAGAGAACATAAGTGCTGTAACAAGCTAGAATTAAGAGAACAGTACTGCTGTAAAAGTAGAACCAAAAGAACAGCAGTGCTGTAACACAAGAACCAGGTGAACAGTACTGCTGTAACACAAGAACCAAGAGAACAGTACTGATGTAACACTCTAGAACCAGGTGAACAGTACTGCTGTAACACAAGAACCAAGAGAACAGTACTGCTGTAACACTCTAGAACCAGGTGAACAGTACTGTTGTAACACTCTAGAACCAGGTGAACAGTACTGCTGTAACACAAGAACCAAGAGAACAGTACTGCTGTAACACAAGAACCTTTACCCAAATCCAGACAGCAGATGTTCTGAAAGAGCTGCAAAACCTGGACCCACACGAATCAGCTGGGCTTGACAATCTGGACCCTCTATTTCTGAAACTATCCGCCGCCATTGTCGTAACCCCTATTACCAGCCTGTTCAACCTCTCTTTCGTATCGTCTGAGATCCCCAAGGATTGGTAAGCTGCCGCGGTCATCCCCCTCTTCAAAGGGGGAGACACCCTGGACCCAAACTGTTACAAAGCTACAGTATATCCATCCAGCCCTGCCTATCTAAGGTCAAGGCAGCAGATACTCTTCCTGGGATTTATTATGGATCCCCATTTGTTCCTGCCAAGGCAGACGCTACTCTTCCTGGGGTTTATTATGGATCCCCATTTGTTCCTGCCAAGGCAGCAGCTACTCTTCCTGGGGTTTATTATGGATCCCCAATAGTTCCTGACAAGGCAGCAGCTACTCTTCCTGGGGTTTATTATGGACCTCCATTAGTTCCTGCCAAGGCAGGAGCTACTCTTCCTGCGGTTTATTATGGATCCCCATTTGTTCCTGCCAAGGCAGCAGCTACTCTTCCTGGGGTTTATTATGGACCTCCATTAGTTCCTGCCAAGGCAGGAGCTACTCTTCCTGGGGTTTATTATGGATCCCCATTAGTTCCTGCCAAGGCAGCAGCTACTCTTCCTGGGGTTTATTATGGATCCCCATGTGTTCCTGCCAAGGCAGCAGCTACTCTTCCTGGGGTTTATTATGGATCCCCAATAGTTCCTGACAAGGCAGCAGCTACTCTTCAAAATTAAGGCAGTTCTAAACAATTAAAAACATGACATTACATTCGCAACAGAATTCACAACAAATTAAGTGTGTGCCCTCAGGTCACTACTCTACAACCACATATTTACAATACAAAATCCATGTGTACATGTGTGTAATGATGCAGAAAAACTAATCCATGCTTTTGTCACTTCTAGATCAGACTACTGCAATGCTCTACTCTCCGGCTACCCGGATAAAGTACTAAATACACTTCAGTTAGTGCTAAACACGGCTGCTAGAATCTTGACTTGAACCCCAAAATTTGATCATATTACTCTAATGCTAGCCTCTCTACACTGACTTCCTGTTAAGGCTAGGGCTGACTTACAGCTAACCTACAAAGCATTACATGGGCTCGCTGCTACCTATCTCTCCAATTTAGTTTTGCGCCCCCTCGGGTTTGTGCGGTGGAGATCTCCGTGGGCTATACTCAGCTTGTCTCAGGTTAGTAGGTTGGACTGTTGCTATCCCTCTAGTGGTGTGGGGGCTATACTCAGCCTTGTCTCAGGGTAGTAGGTTGGACTGTTGATATCCCTCTAGTGGTGTGGGGGCTATACTCAGCCTTGTCTCAGGGTAGTAGGTTGGACTGTTGCTATCCCTCTAGTGGTGTGGGGGCTATACTCAGCCTTGTCTCAGGGTAGTAGGTTGGACTGTTGATATCCCTCTAGTGGTGTGGGGGCTATACTCAGCCTTGTCTCAGGGTAGTAGGTTGGACTGTTGATATCCATCTAGTGGTGTGGGGGCTATACTCAGCCTTGTCTCAGGGTAGTAGGTTGGACTGTTGATATCCATCTAGTGGTGTGGGGGCTATACTCAGCCTTGTCTCAGGGTAGTAGGTTGGACTGTTGATATCCCTCTAGTGGTGTGGGGGCTATACTCAGCCTTGTCTCAGGGTAGTAGGTTGGACTGTTGCTATCCCTCTAGTGGTGTGGGGGCTATACTCAGCCTTGTCTCAGGGTAGTAGGTTGGACTGTTGAGTGAGCGTCTGGCAGAGTGCCACAGCCTCGGTTTGGCGCGCTCACGTGGAAGGTAGCTACGTTCCACTTCATTTGTACAGACAAAGGAATTGTCCGGTTGGAACATGAATTAAGTTTTATGTTAAAAACATCCTAAAGATTGATTCCATACTTAGTTTGGCATGTTTCTACGGGCTGTAACGGAACCTTTTGAACTTTTCGTCCGATGTTCAGCGTGACCTGAACGCACTTTTGGATTTGTTTACCAAACGCCCTAACAAAATAAGATATTTAGACATAACTGATGGACATTATTGAACAAATCAAACATTTATGGTGGAACTGGGATTCCTGGGAGTGCATTCTGATGAAGATCATCAAAGATAAGTGAATATTTAAAATGCTATTTCTGAGTAATGTTGACTACCCAATATGGCAGGTATCTTTTTGGCTGCTTTGTTGTCTAAAGGCTGTGCTCAGATTATTGCATGGTTTGCTTTCTCCAAAGTTTTTTTGAAATCTGACACAGCGGTTGCATTAAGGAGAAGTGTATCTAAAGTTCCATGTATAATAGTCGTATCTTTATCAATATTTATTATGAGTATTTCTGTAAATTGATGTGGCTCTCTGCAATATCACCGCATGTTTTAGAACTAATGAACGTAACGCGCCAATGTAAACTCAGAATTTTAACAAACAAAACATACATGTATTGTGTAACATGAAGTCCTATGAGTGTCATCTGATGAAGATCATCAAAGGTTAGTGATTCATTTTATCTCTTTTTCTGCTTTTTGTGACTCCTCTCTTTGGCTGGAAAAATGGCTGTGTTTTTCTGTGGCTTGGTGGTGACCTAACATAATCGTTTGTGGTGCTTTCGCTGTAAATCCTTTTTGATATCAGACACTGTGGTTGGATTAACGCGAATTTTATCTTTAAAATGGTGTAAAATACTTGTATGCTTGAGGAATTTTAATTATGAGATTTTTGTTGTTTTGAATTTGGCGCCCTGCACTTTCACTGGCTGTTGCAGTAGCGGAACCCCAGTCCTAGACAGGTTAATGGCCTCATTTATGAACATTTGATCATCTTGGCCATGTTCTGTTATAATCTCCACCCAGCAGAGCAGAGCATGGCTCCTCTCTAGGTTTCTTCCCAGGTTCCTGCATTGCTTGCTGTTGGTGGTTTTAGGCTGGGTTTCTGTACAGCACTTTGAGATCTCAGCTGATGTACAAAGGGCTATATAAATACATTTGATTGATTGATTAAATGTGATTGTATAGTGTGAATGTTATGTATGCGTGTCTGTGTTAGTGGTAAAGCGGTTCACCTGTCCCGTCTATCTGCTCCACCTCCAGGATGTCAACTCCCACCAGTACGTCCAGAAGGCGTTCAATCCCGTCCACGCTGGCACCCAGCTCCTGGGCCACGAGCTCCGCAGACAGAGGCTTCTGGGACAACAGCAGGAGGTCAAACACCCCCAACTCACAGGCTGAGAAGATAACCTGATAGGAGGGGCAACAGTCAGGGTAAGGGGTCAGAGGACTCTTGCAGTCTGACAGCATCTTTTGGTGTTTACATAATGTCATTTTGTCAGATCTAAACTACATATCTGTACATTACGTTGTAAATATTTCCAGTGGTTTTGTACCATAGGTCAGGGGATCTACATGATAATTATAAAGTCCTTTATTATATATTATAATATTATAAAGTCCAACCTTTGAGACTCTGAATCCATTGAAATACTCCAGCAGTTTAAAGGGGTAGTCCAGTTCGCTCTGGGACAGACGTTCTGCCATGATATTGAGTCCTGATGGGGGAGGAGAAGAGAGAAAGGCATCACAGTGAGGGACAGGAGAGAGAAAGGCATCACAGTGGGGGAGAGGAGAGAGAAAGGCATCACAGTGGGAGAGAGAGAAAGGCATCACAGTGAGGGACAGGAGAGAGAAAGGCATCACAGTGGGAGACAGGAGAGAGAAAGGCATCACAGTGGGGGGAGAGAAAGACATCACAGTGGGGGAGAGAGAAAGGCATCACAGTGGGGGAGAGAGAAAGGCATCACAGTGGGGGAGAGAGAAAGGCATCACAGTGGGGGAGAGAGAGAAAGGCATCACAGTGGGAGAGAGAGAAAGGCATCACAGTGGGGGAGAGAGAAAGGCATCACAGTGGGGGAGAGAGAAAGGCATCACAGTGGGGGGGAGAGAAAGGCATCACAGTGGGAGAGAGGAGTGGGGGAGAGAAAGAGAAAGGCATCACAGTGGGGACAGGAGAGAGAAAGGCATCACAGTGGGGGGAGAGAGAAAGGCATCACAGTGGGGGAGAGAGAAAGGCATCACAGTGGGAGAGAGAGAAAGGCATCACAGTGGGGGAGAGAGAAAGGCATCACAGTGGGGAGAGAGAAAGGCATCACAGTGGGGGGAGAGAAAGGCATCACAGTGGGGGAGAGAGAAAGGCATCACAGTGGGGGAGAGAGAAAGGCATCACAGTGGGGGAGAGAGAAAGGCATCACAGTGGGGGGAGAGAGAAAGGCATCACAGTGGGGGAGAGAGAAGGCATCACAGTGGGGGAGAGAGAAAGGCATCACAGTGGGGAGAGAGAAAGGCATCACAGTGGGGAGAGAGAGAAAGGCATCACAGTGAGGGACAGGAGAGAGAAAGGCATCACAGTGGGGGAGAGAGAAAGGCATCACAGTGGGGGAGAGAGAAAGGCATCACAGTGGGGAGAGAAAGGCATCACAGTGGGGAGAGAGAAAGGCATCACAGTGGGGGAGAGAGAAAGGCATCACAGTGGGGGATAGTGGGGGAGAGAGAAAGGCATCACAGTGGGGAGAGAGAAAGGCATCACAGTGGGGAGAGAGAAAGGCATCACAGTGGGGGAGAGAGAAAGGCATCACAGTGGGGGAGAGAGAAAGGCATCACAGTGGGGGAGAGAGAAAGGCATCACAGTGGGGGAGAGAGAAAGGCATCACAGTGGGGGAGAGAGAAAGGCATCACAGTGGGGAGAGAGGGCATCACAGTGGGGGAGAGAGAAAGGCATCACAGTGGGAGAGAGAGAAAGGCATCACAGTGGGAAAGGCATCACAGTGGGGAGAGAGAAAGGCATCACAGTGGGGGAGAGAGAAAGGCATCACAGTGGGGAGAGAGAAAGGCATCACAGTGAGGGGGAGAGAGAAAGGCATCACAGTGGGGGAGAGAGAAAGGCATCACAGTGGGGAGAGAGAAAGGCATCACAGTGGGGGAGAGAGAAAGGCATCACAGTGGGGAGGAGAGAGAGCATCACAAAGAAAGGCATCACAGTGGGGGAGAGAGAAAGGCATCACAGTGGGGGAGAGAGAAAGGCATCACAGTGGGGGAGAGAGAAAGGCATCACAGTGGGGGAGAGAGAAAGGCATCACAGTGGGGGGGAGAGAGAAAGGCATCACAGTGGGGGAGAGAGAAAGGCATCACAGTGGGGGGGGAGAGAGAAAGGCATCACAGTGGGGGGACAGGAGAGAGAAAGGCATCACAGTGGGGAGAGAAAGGCATCACAGTGGGGAGAGAGAAAGGCATCACAGTGGGGGGATCACAGGAGAGAGAAAGGCATCACAGTGGGGGAGAGAGAAAGGCATCACAGTGGGGGGAGAGAGAAAGGCATCACAGTGGGGGGAGGAGAGAGAAAGGCATCACAGTGGGGGGAGAGAGAAAGGCATCACAGTGGGGGGAGGAGAGAGAAAGGCATCACAGTGGGGGAGAGAGAAGAAAGGCATCACAGTGGGGGGAGAGAGAAAGGCATCACAGTGGGGGAGAAAGGCATCACAGTGGGGGACAGTGGGGGGAGAGAAAGGCATCACAGTGGGGGGAGAGAGAAAGGCATCACAGTGGGGGACAGGAGAGAGAAAGGCATCACAGTGGGGGACAGGAGAAAGGCATCACAGTGGGGGAGAGAGAAAGGCATCACAGTGGGGACAGGAGAGAGAAAGGCATCACAGTGGGGGAAAGGCATCACAGTGGGGAGAGGAGAAAGGCATCACAGTGGGGGAGAGGAGAAGGCATCACAGTGGGGAGAGAGAAAGGCATCACAGTGGAGGGAGAGAGAAAGGCATCACAGTGGGGGAGAGGAGAGAGAAAGGCATCACAGTGGGGGAGAGGAGAAAGGCATCACAGTGGGGAGAGGAGAGAGAAAGGCATCACAGTGGGGGGAGAGAAAGGCATCACAGTGGGGGAGAGAGAAAGGCATCACAGTGGGGGAGAGAGAAAGGCATCACAGTGGGGGAGAGAGAAAGGCATCACAGTGGGGGGGGAGAGAAAGGCATCACAGTGGGGGAGAGAGAAAGGCATCACAGTGGGGGAGAGAGAAAGGCATCACAGTGGGGGGAGAGAGAAAGGCATCACAGTGGGGGGAGAGAGAAAGGCATCACAGTGGGGGACAGGAGAGAGAAAGGCATCACAGTGGGGGAGAGAGAAAGGCATCACAGTGGGGGAGAGAGAAAGGCATCACAGTGGGGGGAGAGAGAAAGGCATCACAGTGAGGGGGAGAGAGAAAGGCATCACAGTGGGGAGAGAGAAAGGCATCACAGTGGGGGAGAGAGAAAGGCATCACAGTGGGGGACAGGAGAGAGAAAGGCATCACAGTGGGGGAGAGAGAAAGGCATCACAGTGGGGAGAGAGAAAGGCATCACAGTGGGGGAGAGAGAAAGGCATCACAGTGGGGAGAGAGAAAGGCATCACAGTGGGGGAGAGAGAGAAAGGCATCACAGTGGGGGAGAGAGAAAGGCATCACAGTGGGGGGAGAGAGAAAGGCATCACAGTGGGACAGAGAGAGAAAGGCATCACAGTGGGGGAGAGAAAGGCATCACAGTGGGGAGAGAGAAAGGCATCACAGTGGGGGAGGAAAGGGAGAGAGAAAGGCATCACAGTGGGGGGAGAGAGAAAGGCATCACAGTGGGGGAGAGAGAAAGGCATCACAGTGGGGGGGAGAGAGAAAGGCATCACAGTGGGGGAGAGAGAAAGGCATCACAGTGGAGAGAGAAAGGCATCACAGTGGGGGGAGAGAGAAAGGCATCACAGTGGGGGAGAGAGAAAGGCATCACAGTGGGGGAGAGAGAAAGGCATCACAGTGGGGGAGAGAGAAAGGCATCACAGTGGGAGAGAGAGAAAGGCATCACAGTGGGGGGAGAGAGAAAGGCATCACAGTGGGGGAGAGAGAAAGGCATCACAGTGGGGGAGAGAGAGAAAGGCATCACAGTGGGGGGAGAGAGAGAAAGGCATCACAGTGGGGGAGAGAGAAAGGCATCACAGTGGGGAGAGAGAAAGGCATCACAGTGGGGGAGAGAGAAAGGCATCACAGTGGGGGGGAGAGAGAGAAAGGCATCACAGTGGGGGAGAGAGAAAGGCATCACAGTGGGGAGAGAGAGAAAGGCATCACAGTGGGGACAGGAGAGAGAAAGGCATCACAGTGGGGGAGAGAGAGAAAGGCATCACAGTGGGGGGAGAGAAAGGCATCACAGTGGGGGAGAGAGAAAGGCATCACAGTGGGGGAGAGAGAAAGGCATCACAGTGGGGGGGGAAAGGAGTGGGGGAGAGAGAAAGGCATCACAGTGGGGGAGAGAGAAAGGCATCACAGTGGGGAGAGAGAAAGGCATCACAGTGGGGGGAGAGAGAAAGGCATCACAGTGGGGAGAGAGAAAGGCATCACAGTGGGGGGAGAGAGAAAGGCATCACAGTGGGGGAGAGAGAAAGGCATCACAGTGGGGGGAGAGAAAGGCATCACAGTGGGGGAGAGAGAAAGGCATCACAGTGGGGGGGAGAGAGAAAGGCATCACAGTGGGGGACAGGAGAGAGAAAGGCATCACAGTGGGGGGACAGAGAGAAAGGCATCACAGTGGGGGAGAGAGAAAGGCATCACAGTGGGGGGAGAGAGAAAGGCATCACAGTGGGGGGGGAGAGAGAAAGGCATCACAGTGGGGGAGAGAGAAAGGCATCACAGTGGGGGAGAGAGAAAGGCATCACAGTGGGGGAGAGAGAAAGGCATCACAGTGGGGGAGAGAGAAAGGCATCACAGTGGGGACAGGAGAGAGAAAGGCATCACAGTGGGGGAGAGAGAAAGGCATCACAGTGGGGGAGAGAGAAAGGCATCACAGTGGGGGGAGAGAGAAAGGCATCACAGTGGGGGGAGAGAGAAAGGCATCACAGTGGGGGAGAGAGAAAGGCATCACAGTGGGGAGAGGGGAGAGAGAAAGAAAGGCATCACAGTGGGGGAGAGAGAAAGGCATCACAGTGGGGGAGAGAGAAAGGCATCACAGTGGGGGAGAGAGAAAGGCATCACAGTGGGGAGAGAGAAAGGCATCACAGTGGGGGAGAGAGAAAGGCATCACAGTGGGGGGAGAGAGAAAGGCATCACAGTGGGGGAGAGAGAAAGGCATCACAGTGGGGGGGAGAAAGGCATCACAGTGGGGGGAGGAGAGAGAAAGGCATCACAGGGAGAGAGGGCATCACAGTGGGGGAGAGAGAAAGGCATCACAGTGGGGGGGGAGAGAAAGGCATCACAGTGGGGGACAGGAGAGAGAAAGGCATCACAGTGGGGGAGAGAGAAAGGCATCACAGTGGGGGAGAGAGAAAGGCATCACAGTGGGGGGAGAGAGAAAGGCATCACAGTGGGGGGGCATCACAGGAGAGAGAAAGGCATCACAGTGGGGGAGAGAGAAAGGCATCACAGTGGGGGAGAGAGAAAGGCATCACAGTGGGGGGAGAGAGGGGGAGAGAGAAAGGCATCACAGTGGGGGACAGGAGAGAGAAAGGCATCACAGTGGGGACAGGAGAGAGGGCATCACAGTGGGGAGAGAGAAAGGCATCACAGTGGGGAGAGAGAAAGGCATCACAGTGGGGGAGGAGAGAAAGGCATCACAGTGGGGGGAGAGAGAAAGGCATCACAGTGGGGGACAGGAGAGAGAAAGGCATCACAGTGGGGGAGAGAGAAAGGCATCACAGTGGGGGAGAGAGAAAGGCATCACAGTGGGGGACAGGAGAGAGAAAGGCATCACAGTGGGGGGGAGAGAGAAAGGCATCACAGTGGGGGGGAGAGAGAAAGGCATCACAGTGGGGGAGAGAGAAAGGCATCACAGTGGGGGGAGAGAGAAAGGCATCACAGTGGGGGGAGGAGAGAGAAAGGCATCACAGTGGGGCATCACAGGAGGGGGCATCACAGTGGGGAGAGAGAAAGGCATCACAGTGGGGGGAGGAGAGAGAAAGGCATCACAGTGGGGGGAGAGAGAAAGGCATCACAGTGGGGAGAGAGAAAGGCATCACAGTGGGGGAGAGAGAAAGGCATCACAGTGGGGGGAGAGAGAAAGGCATCACAGTGGGGGAGAGAGAAAGGCATCACAGTGGGGGGGGAGAGAAAGGCATCACAGTGGGAGAGAGAAAGGCATCACAGTGGGGGAGAGAGAAAGGCATCACAGTGGGGGAGAGAGAAAGGCATCACAGTGGGGGAGAGAGAAAGGCATCACAGTGGGGGAGAGAGAAAGGCATCACAGTGGGGGACAGGAGAGAGAAAGGCATCACAGTGGGGGAGAGAGAAAGGCATCACAGTGGGGAGAGAGAAAGGCATCACAGTGGGAGGGGAGAGAAAGGCATCACAGTGGGGGAGGAGAGAGAAAGGCATCACAGTGGGGGGGGAGAGAGAAAGGCATCACAGTGGGGGAGAGAGAAAGGCATCACAGTGGGGGAGAGAGAAAGGCATCACAGTGGGGGAGAGAGAAAGGCATCACAGTGGGGAGAGAGAGAAAGGCATCACAGTGGGGGAGAGAGAAAGGCATCACAGTGGGGAGAGAGAAAGGCATCACAGTGAGAAAGGCATCACAGTGGGGACAGGAGAGAGAAAGGCATCACAGTGGGGGAGAGAGAAAGGCATCACAGTGGGGGAGAGAGAAAGGCATCACAGTGGGGGGGGGCATCACAGAGAGAAAGGCATCACAGTGGGGGAGAGAGAAAGGCATCACAGTGAGAGGAGGCATCACAGTGGGGAGAGAGAGAAAGGCATCACAGTGGGGGAGAGAGAAAGGCATCACAGTGGGGGAGAGAGAGAAAGGCATCACAGTGGGGGGGAAAGGCATCACAGTGGGGGAGAGAGAAAGGCATCACAGTGGAGGGAGAGAGAAAGGCATCACAGTGGGGGAGAGAGAAAGGCATCACAGTGGGGGAGAGAGAGAAAGGCATCACAGTGGGGACAGGAGAGAGAAAGGCATCACAGTGGGGGAGAGAGAAAGGCATCACAGTGGGGAGAGAGAAAGGCATCACAGTGGGGGACAGGAGAGAGAAAGGCATCACAGTGGGGGACAGGAGAGAAAGGCATCACAGTGGAAAGGACAGTGGGGGGAGAGAGAAAGGCATCACAGTGGGGGGGAGAGAGAAAGGCATCACAGTGGGGGGGGGCATCACAGTGGAGAGAGAGAAAGGCATCACAGTGGGGGAGAGAAAGGCATCACAGTGGGGGGAGAGAGAAAGGCATCACAGTGGGGACAGGAGAGAGAAAGGCATCACAGTGGGGGAGAGAGAAAGGCATCACAGTGGGGGAGAGAGAAAGGCATCACAGTGGGGGACAGAAGAGAGAAAGGCATCACAGTGGGAGAGAGAAAGGCATCACAGTGGGGGAGAGAGAAAGGCATCACAGTGGGGGGGAGAAAGGCATCACAGTGGGGAGAGAGAGAAAGGCATCACAGTGGGGGAGAGAGAAAGGCATCACAGTGGGGGACAGAGAGAAAGGCATCACAGTGGGGGAGAGAGAGAAAGGCATCACAGTGGGGAGAGAGAAAGGCATCACAGTGGGGGAGAGAGAAAGGCATCACAGTGGGGGGAGAGAGAAAGGCATCACAGTGGGGGAGAGAGAAAGGCATCACAGTGGGGGAGAGAGAAAGGCATCACAGTGGGGGGGAGAGAGAAAGGCATCACAGTGGGGGAGTGGGAGAGAGAAAGGCATCACAGTGGGGGACAGGAGAGAGAAAGGCATCACAGTGGGGGACAGGAGAGAGAAAGGCATCACAGTGGGGGAGAGAGAAAGGCATCACAGTGGGGGAGAGAGAAAGGCATCACAGTGGGGGAGAGAGAAAGGCATCACAGTGGGGGACAGGAGAGAGAAAGGCATCACAGTGGGAGAGAGAGAAAGGCATCACAGTGGGGGGGAGAGAGAAAGGCATCACAGTGGGGAGAGAGAGAAAGGCATCACAGTGGGGGGGGAGAGAGAAAGGCATCACAGTGGGGGGGAGAAAGGCATCACAGTGGGGAGAGAGAAAGGCATCACAGTGGGGGACAGGAGAGAGAAAGGCATCACAGTGGGGGGAGGAGAAAGGCATCACAGTGGGGGAGAGAGAAAGGCATCACAGTGGGGACAGTGGGGGAGAGAAAGGCATCACAGGGGGGAGAGAGAAAGGCATCACAGAGAGAGAAAGGCATCACAGTGGGGGACAGGAGAGAAAGGCATCACAGTGGGGACAGGAGAGAGAAAGGCATCACAGTGGGGGAGAGAGAAAGGCATCACAGTGGGGAGGAGGGCATCACAGTGGGGGGAGAGAGAAAGGCATCACAGTGGGGGGGAGAGAGAAAGGGGGAGAGAGAAAGGCATCACAGTGGGGGAGAGAGAAAGGCATCACAGTGGGGGAGAGAGAAAGGCATCACAGTGGAGGGGGAGAGAGAAAGGCATCACAGTGGGGGAGAGAGAAAGGCATCACAGTGGGGGAGAGAGAAAGGCATCACAGTGGGGGACAGGAGAGAGAAAGGCATCACAGTGGGGACAGGAGAGAGAAAGGCATCACAGTGGGGGAGAGAGAAAGGCATCACAGTGGGGGAGAGAGAAAGGCATCACAGTGGGGGAGAGAGAAAGGCATCACAGTGGGGAGAGAGAAAGGCATCACAGTGGGGGACAGGAGAGAGAAAGGCATCACAGTGGGAGAGAGAGAAAGGCATCACAGTGGGAGAGAGAGAAAGGCATCACAGTGGGGTAGAGAGGAGAGAGAAAGGCATCACAGTGGGGGAGAGAGAAAGGCATCACAGTGGGGGGGGAGAGAGAAAGGCATCACAGTGGGGGAGAGTGGGAGAAAGGCATCACAGTGGGGGAGAGAGAGAAAGGCATCACAGTGGGGACAGAGAGAAAGGCATCACAGTGGGGGAGAGAGAAAGGCATCACAGTGGGGGAGAGAGAAAGGCATCACAGTGGGGGAGAGAGAAAGGCATCACAGTGGGGGAGAGAGAAAGGCATCACAGTGGGGGGGGAGAGAGAAAGGCATCACAGTGGGGGAGAGAGAAAGGCATCACAGTGGGGAGAGAGAAAGGCATCACAGAAAGGGGGGGGAGAGAGAAAGGCATCACAGTGGGGGAGAGAGAGAAAGGCATCACAGTGGGGGGAGAGAGAAAGGCATCACAGTGGGGAGAGAGAAAGGGCATCACAGTGGGGAGAGAGAAAGGCATCACAGTGGGGGAGAGAGAAAGGCATCACAGTGGGGGACAGGAGAGAGAAAGGCATCACAGTGGGGGGAGAGAGAAAGGCATCACAGTGGGGAGAGAGAAAGGCATCACAGTGGGGGAGAGAGAAAGGCATCACAGTGGGGGAGAGAGAAAGGCATCACAGTGGGCATCACAGTGGGGGAGAGAGAAAGGCATCACAGTGGGGGAGAGAGAAAGGCATCACAGTGGGGGAGAGAGAAAGGCATCACAGTGGGGGAGAGAAAGGCATCACAGTGGGGGAGAGAGAAAGGCATCACAGTGGGGAGAGAGAAAGGCATCACAGTGGGGGGAGAGAGAAAGGCATCACAGTGGGGGGAGAGAAAGGCATCACAGTGGGGGAGAGAGAAAGGCATCACAGTGGGGGAGAGAGAAAGGCATCACAGTGGGGGGAGAGAAAGGCAGGAGAGAGAGAAAGGCATCACAGTGGGGGAGAGAGAAAGGCATCACAGTGGGGACAGGAGAGAAAGGCATCACAGTGGGGAGAGAGAAAGGCATCACAGTGGGGGGAGAGAAAGGACAGTGGGGAGAGAGAAAGGCATCACAGTGGGGGAGAGAGAAAGGCATCACAGTGGGGAGAGAGAAAGGCATCACAGTGGGGGACAGTGGGGAGAGAGAAAGGCATCACAGTGGGGGGGAGAGAGAAAGGCATCACAGTGGGAGAGAGAGAAAGGCATCACAGAGAAAGGCATCACAGTGGGGGGAGAGAGAAAGGCATCACAGTGGGGGAGGGGAGAGAGAAAGGCATCACAGTGGGGGGAGAGAGAAAGGCATCACAGTGGGGGACAGAGAGAAAGGCATCACAGTGGGGACAGGAGAGAGAAAGGCATCACAGTGGGGGAGAGAGAAAGGCATCACAGTGAGGGGAGAGAGAAAGGCATCACAGTGGGGGAGAGAGAGAAAGGCATCACAGTGGGGGAGAGAGAAAGGCATCACAGTGGGGGAGAGAGAAAGGCATCACAGTGGCATCACAGTGGGGGGAGGAAAGGCATCACAGTGGGGGAGAGAGAAAGGCATCACAGTGGGGAGAGAGAAAGGCATCACAGTGAGAAAGGCATCACAGTGGGGGAGAGAGAAAGGCATCACAGTGGGGGAGAGAGAAAGGCATCACAGTGGAGGACAGTGGGGAGAGAGAAAGGCATCACAGTGGGGAGGAGAGAAAGGCATCACAGTGGGAGGGGGGGAGAGAGAAAGGCATCACAGTGGGAGGAGAGAGAAAGGCATCACAGTGGGGGGACAGAGAGAAAGGCATCACAGTGGGGAGAGAGAAAGGCATCACAGTGGGGGAGAGAGAAAGGCATCACAGTGGGGGGAGAGAGAAAGGCATCACAGTGGGGGAGAGAGAGCATCACAGTGGGGAGAAGAAAGGCATCACAGTGGGGGACAGGAGAGAGAAAGGCATCACAGTGGGGGCATCACAGTGGGGGAGAGAGAAAGGCATCACAGTGGGGGAGAGAGAAAGGCATCACAGTGGGGGAGAGAGAAAGCATCACAGTGGGGAGAGAGAAAGGCATCACAGTGGGGGACAGGAGAGAGAAAGGCATCACAGTGGGGGGACAGGAGAGAGAAAGGCATCACAGTGGAGGAGAAAGGCATCACAGTGGGGAGAGAGAAAGGCATCACAGTGGGGGGAGAGAGAAAGGCATCACAGTGGGGGAGAGAGAAAGGCATCACAGTGGGGGGGGGAGAGAAGCATCACAGTGGGAGAGAAAGGCATCACAGTGGGGGACAGGAGAGAGAAAGGCATCACAGTGGGGGACAGGAGAGAGGGCATCACAGTGGGGGAGAGAGAAAGGCATCACAGTGGGGACAGAGAGAGAAAGGCATCACAGTGGGGGAGAGAGAAAGGCATCACAGTGGGGAGAGAGAAAGGCATCACAGTGGGGGAGAAAGGAGAGAGAGAAAGGCATCACAGTGGGGGAGAGAGAGGCATCACAGTGGGGGAGAGAGAGAAAGGCATCACAGTGGGGGAGAGAGAAAGGCATCACAGTGGGGGGAGAGAGAAAGGCATCACAGTGGGGGGAGAGAAAGGCATCACAGTGGGGGGAGAGAGAAAGGCATCACAGTGGGGGACAGGAGAGAAAGGCATCACAGTGGGGGACAGGAGAGAGAAAGGCATCACAGTGGGGAGAGAGAAAGGCATCACAGTGGGGGAGAGAGAAAGGCATCACAGTGGGGGACAGTGGGGGGACAGGAGAGAGAAAGGCATCACAGTGGGGGAGAGGAGAAAGGCATCACAGTGGGGGAGAGAGAAAGGCATCACAGTGGGGGGAGAGAGAAAGGCATCACAGTGGGGGACAGAGAGAGAAAGGCATCACAGTGGGGGGAGAGAGAAAAGGCATCACAGTGGGGGGAGAGAGAAGGCATCACAGTGGGGGAGAGAGAAAGGCATCACAGTGGGGAGAGAGAAAGGCATCACAGTGGGGGAGAGAGAGAAAGGCATCACAGTGGGGGGGGAGAGAAAGGCATCACAGTGGGGGACAGGAGAGAGAAAGGCATCACAGTGGGGGGGAGAGAAAGGCATCACAGTGGGGGAGAGAGAAAGGCATCACAGTGGGGGGAGAGAGAAAGGCATCACAGTGGGGGGAGAGAGAAAGGCATCACAGTGGGGCATCACAGTGGGGAGAGAGAAAGGCATCACAGTGGGGAGAGGGGGCATCACAGTGGGGGAGAGAGAAAGGCATCACAGTGGGGGAGAGAGAAAGGCATCACAGTGGGGGAGAGAGAAGGCATCACAGTGGGGGAGAGAGAAAGGCATCACAGTGGGGGAGAGAGAAAGGCATCACAGTGGGGAGAGAGAGAAAGGCATCACAGTGGGGGGAGAGAGAAAGGCATCACAGTGGGGGACAGGAGAGAGAAAGGCATCACAGTGGGGGAGAGAGAAAGCATCACAGTGGGGAGAGAAAGGCATCACAGTGGGGACAGGAGAGAGAAAGGCATCACAGTGGGGGAGAGAGAAAGGCATCACAGTGGGGGAGGAGAGAAAGGCATCACAGTGGGGGGGAGTGGGGGAGAGAGAAAGGCATCACAGTGGGGAGAGAGAAAGGCATCACAGTGGGGACAGGAGAGAAAGGCATCACAGTGAGGGGGAGAGAGAAAGGCATCACAGTGGGGACAGAGAGAAAGGCATCACAGTGGGGGAGAGAGAAAGGCATCACAGTGGGGGAGAGAGAAAGGCATCACAGTGGGGGAGAGAGAAAGGCATCACAGTGGGGGAGAGAGAAAGGCATCACAGTGGGGGAGAGAGAAAGGCATCACAGTGAGGGACAGGAGAGAGAAAGGCATCACAGTGGGGAGAGAGAAAGGCATCACAGTGGGGGGAGAGAGAAAGGCATCACAGTGGGGAGAGAGAAAGGCATCACAGTGGGGGAGAGAGAAAGGCATCACAGTGGGGGAGAGAGAAAGGCATCACAGTGGGGGAGAGAGAAAGGCATCACAGTGGGGGGGAGAGAGAAAGGCATCACAGTGGGGGGAGAGAGAAAGGCATCACAGTGGGGGACAGGAGAGAAAGGCATCACAGTGGGGGGGAGAGAGAAAGGCATCACAGTGGGGGAGAGAGAAAGGCATCACAGTGGGGGAGAGAGAAAGGCATCACAGTGGGGGAGAGAGAAAGGCATCACAGTGGGGGAGAGAGAAAGGCATCACAGTGGGGGAGAGAGAAAGGCATCACAGTGGGGGAGAGAGAAAGGCATCACAGTGGGGGGAGAGAGAAAGGCATCACAGTGGGGGAGAGAGAAAGGCATCACAGTGGGGGGACAGGAGAGAAAGGCATCACAGTGGGGAGAGAGAAAGGCATCACAGTGGGGGAGAGAGAAAGGCATCACAGTGGGGGAGAGGACATCACAGTGGGAGAGAGAAAGGCATCACAGTGGGGGGAGAGAGAAAGGCATCACAGTGGGGGGAGAGAGAGAAAGGCATCACAGTGGGGGAGAGAGAAAGGCATCACAGTGGGGGGAGAGAAAGGCATCACAGTGGGGAGACAGGGAGAGAAAGGCATCACAGTGGGGGGGAGAGAGAAAGGCATCACAGTGGGGGAGAGAGAAAGGCATCACAGTGGGGGAGAGAGAAAGGCATCACAGTGGGGGGAGGAAAGGCATCACAGTGGGGAGAGAGAAAGGCATCACAGTGGGGAGAGAAAGGCATCACAGTGGGGGAGAGAGAAAGGCATCACAGTGGGGGGAGAGAGAAAGGCATCACAGTGGGGAGAGAGAAAGGCATCACAGTGGGAGAAAGGGGAGAGAGAAAGGCATCACAGTGGGGGGGAGAGAGAAAGGCATCACAGTGGGGGAGAGAGAAAGGCATCACAGTGGGGGGAGAGAGAAAGGCATCACAGTGGGGGAGAGAGAAAGGCATCACAGTGGGGGACAGGAGAGAGAAAGGCATCACAGTGGGGAGAGAGAAAGGCATCACAGTGGGGGACAGAGAGAAAGGCATCACAGTGGGGGACAGAGAGAGAAAGGCATCACAGTGGGGAGGGGGGGAGAGAGAGAAAGGCATCACAGTGGGGGAGAGAGAAGTGGGGAGAGAAAGAAAGGCATCACAGGGGGGGGACAGGAGAGAGAAAGGCATCACAGTGGGGGGGAGAGAGAAAGGCATCACAGTGGAGGACAGGAGAGAGAAAGGCATCACAGTGGGGGGAGAGAGAAAGGCATCACAGTGGGGGGGAGAGAGAAAGGCATCACAGTGGGGGGAGAGAGAAAGGCATCACAGTGGAGGAGAGAGAAAGGCATCACAGTGGGGGGAGAGAGAAAGGCATCACAGTGGGGAGAGAAAGGCATCACAGTGGGGGAGAAAGGCATCACAGTGGGGGAGAGAGAAAGGCATCACAGTGGGGAAAGGCACAGGGGAGAGAGAAAGGCATCACAGTGGGGGGAGAGAGAAAGGCATCACAGTGGGGGACAGGAGAGAGAAAGGCATCACAGTGGGGGGAGAGAGAAAGGCATCACAGTGGGAGAAAGGCATCACAGTGGGGGAGAGAGAGAAAGGCATCACAGTGGGGGGGAGAGAGAAAGGCATCACAGTGGGGAGAGAGAAAGGCATCACAGTGGGGGGAGAGAGAAAGGCATCACAGTGGGGGAGAGAGAAAGGCATCACAGTGGGAGGAGAGAGAAAGGCATCACAGTGGGGGGAGAGAGAAAGGCATCACAGTGGGAGAGAGGAGAGAAAGGCATCACAGTGGGGGGAGAGAGAAAGGCATCACAGTGGGGGGAGAGAGAAAGGCATCACAGTGGGGGAGAGAGAAAGGCATCACAGTGGGGGGAGAGAGAAAGGCATCACAGTGGGGGGGAGGAGAAAGGCATCACAGTCACAGTGGGGGGAGAGAGAAAGGCATCACAGTGGGGGGAGAGAAAGGCATCACAGTGGGGGAGAGAGAAAGGCATCACAGTGAGGGGACAGGAGAAAGGCATCACAGTGGGGGAGAGAGAAAGGCATCACAGTGGACAGGAGAGAGAAAGGCATCACAGTGGGGAGAGAGAAAGGCATCACAGTGGGGGAGAGAGAGAAGGCATCACAGTGGGGGGTGGGGGGAGAGAGAAAGGCATCACAGTGGGGGAGAGAGAAAGGCATCACAGTGGGGGGAGAGAGAAAGGCATCACAGTGGGAGAGAGAGAAAGGCATCACAGTGAGAGGAAAGGCATCACAGTGGGGAGAGAGAAAGGCATCACAGTGGGGAGAGAGAAAGGCATCACAGTGGGGACAGGAGAGAGAAAGGCATCACAGTGGGGACAGGAGAGAGAAAGGCATCACAGTGGGGGGGAGAGAGAAAGGCATCACAGTGGGGGAGAGAGAAAGGCATCACAGTGGGAGGAGAAAGGCATCACAGTGGGAGAGAGAAAGGCATCACAGTGGGGACAGGAGAGAGAAAGGCATCACAGTGGGGGGGAGAGAGAAAGGCATCACAGTGGGAGGAGAGAGAAAGGCATCACAGTGGGGAGGAGAAAGGCATCACAGTGGGGGAGAGAGAAAGGCATCACAGTGGGGGGGAGAGAGAAAGGCATCACAGTGGGGGGAGAGAGAAAGGCATCACAGTGGGGGAGAGAGAAAGGCATCACAGTGGGGGGAGAGAGAAAGGCATCACAGTGGGGGACAGAGAGAAAGGCATCACAGTGGGGGGAGAGAGAAAGGCATCACAGTGGGGACAGTGGGGGGAGAGAGAAAGGCATCACAGTGGGGGGAGAAAGGCATCACAGTGGGGAGAGAGAAAGGCATCACAGTGGGGGGGAGAGAGAAAGGCATCACAGTGGGGGAGGGGGAGAGAGAAAGGCATCACAGTGAGGGGAGGAGAGAAAGGCATCACAGTGGGGAGAGAGAAAGGCATCACAGTGGGGGGGAGAGAGAAAGGCATCACAGTGGGGGGGGAGAGAGAAAGGCATCACAGTGGGGGAGAGAGAAAGGCATCACAGTGGGGGAGAGAGAAAGGCATCACAGTGGGGAGAGAGAAAGGCATCACAGTGGGGGACAGGAGAGAGAAAGGCATCACAGTGGGGGACAGGGGGAAAGGACAGTGGGGGAGAGAGAAAGGCATCACAGTGGGGGACAGGAGAGAGAAAGGCATCACAGTGGGGGAGAGAGAAAGGCATCACAGTGGGGGAGAGAGAAAGGCATCACAGTGGGGGAGAGAGAAAGGCATCACAGTGGGGGGGAGAGAGAAAGGCATCACAGTGGGGGAGAGAGAAAGGCATCACAGTGGGGGGGAGAGAGAAAGGCATCACAGTGAGAGAAAGGCATCACAGTGGGGAGAGAGAAAGGCATCACAGTGGGGGACAGGAGAGAGAAAGGCATCACAGTGGGGACAGGAGAGAGAAAGGCATCACAGTGGGGGAGAGAGAAAGGCATCACAGTGGGGACAGGAGAGAGAAAGGCATCACAGTGGGGGAGAGAGAAAGGCATCACAGTGGGGGAGAGAGAAAGGCATCACAGTGGGGGGAGAGAGAAAGGCATCACAGTGGGGGGAGAGAGAAAGGCATCACAGGGGGGTAGAGAGAAAGGCATCACAGTGGGGAGAGAGAAAGGCATCACAGTGGGGGAGAGAGAAAGGCATCACAGTGGGGGAGAGAGAAAGGCATCACAGTGGGGGGGAGAGAGAGAAAGGCATCACAGTGGGGGAGAGAGAAAGGCATCACAGTGGGGGAGAGAGAAAGGCATCACAGTGGGGGACAGGAGAGAGAAAGGCATCACAGTGGGGGAGAGAGAAAGGCATCACAGTGGGGCATCACAGTGGGGGAGAGAGAAAGGCATCACAGTGGGGGGAGAGGAGAGAGAAAGGCATCACAGTGGGGGAGAGAAAAGGCATCACAGTGGGGGAGAGAGAAAGGCATCACAAGGCATCACAGTGGGGGAAAGACATCACAGTGGGGGGAGAGAAAGGCATCACAGTGGGGGGAGAGAAAGGCATCACAGTGGGGGAGAGAGAAAGGCATCACAGGGGAGAGAGAAAGGCATCACAGTGAGGGGGAGAGAGAAAGGCATCACAGTGAGGGGGGAGAGAGAAAGGCATCACAGTGGGGGACAGGAGAGAGAAAGGCATCACAGTGGGGGGGGAGAGAGAAAGGCATCACAGTGGGGGGAGAGAAAGGCATCACAGTGGGGGAGAGAGAAAGGCATCACAGTGGGGGGGAGGAGAAAGCATCACAGTGGGGAGAGAGGCATCACAGTGGGGAGAGAGAAAGGCATCACAGTGGGGGAGAGAGAAAGGCATCACAGTGGGGGAGAGAGAAAGGCATCACAGTGGGGGAGAGAGAAAGGCATCACAGTGGGGGAGAGAGAGAAAGGCATCACAGTGGGGGACAGGAGAGAGAAAGGCATCACAGTGGGGGACAAGAGAGAGAAAGGCATCACAGTGGGGGAGAGAAAGGCATCACAGTGGGGGAGAGGAAAGGCATCACAGTGGGGGAGAGAGAGAAAGGCATCACAGTGGGGGAGAGAGAAAGGCATCACAGTGGGGGAGAGAGAAAGGCATCACAGTGGGAGAGAGAGAAAGGCATCACAGTGGGGGAGAGAGAAAGGCATCACAGTGGGGGAGAGAGAAAGGCATCACAGTGGGGGAGAGAGAAAGGCATCACAGTGGGGGGGGGAGAGAGAAAGGCATCACAGTGGGGGAGAGAGAGAAAGGCATCACAGTGGGGGACAGGAGAGAGAAAGGCATCACAGTGGGGGACAGGAGAGAGAAAGGCATCACAGTGGGAGAGAGAGAAAGGCATCACAGTGGAAGGGAGGGGAGAGAGAAAGGCATCACAGTGGGGGAGAGAGAAAGGCATCACAGTGGAGGGGCATCACAGTGGGGGAGAGAAAGGCATCACAGTGGGGGAGAGAGAAAGGCATCACAGTGGGGGAGAGAGAAAGGCATCACAGTGGGGACAGGAGAGAGAAAGGCATCACAGTGGGGGACAGGAGAGAGAAAGGCATCACAGTGGGGGAGAGAGAAAGGCATCACAGTGGGGAGAGAGAGAAAGGCATCACAGTGGGGGAGAGAGAAAGGCATCACAGTGGGGGAGAGAGAAAGGCATCACAGTGGGGGAGAGAGAAAGGCATCACAGTGGGGGAGAGAGAAAGGCATCACAGTGGGGGAGAGAGAAAGGCATCACAGTGGGGGAGAGAGAAAGGCATCACAGTGGGAGAGAGAGAACGGCATCACAGTGGGGGAGAGAGAAAGGCATCACAGTGGGGTAGAGAGAAAGGCATCACAGTGGAGGACAGGAGAGAGAAAGGCATCACAGTGGGGGAGAGAGAAAGGCATCACAGTGGGGGGAGAGAGAAAGGCATCACAGTGGGGGAGGAGAGAGAAAGGCATCACAGTGGGGGGAGAGAGAAAGGCATCACAGTGGAGGGAAAGGGAGAGAGAAAGGCATCACAGTGGGGGACAGGAGAGAGAAAGGCATCACAGTGGGGGAGAGAGAAAGGCATCACAGTGGGGGAGAGAGAAAGGCATCACAGTGGGGGGGGGAGAGAGAAAGGCATCACAGTGGGGGAGAGAGAAAGGCATCACAGTGGGGAGAGAGAAAGGCATCACAGTGGGAGAGAGAAAGGCATCACAGTGGGGGAGAGAGAAAGGCATCACAGTGGGGGAGAGAGAAAGGCATCACAGTGGGGACAGGAGAGAGAAAGGCATCACAGTGGGGGAGAGAGAAAGGCATCACAGTGGGGGAGAGAGAAAGGCATCACAGTGGGGGAGAGAGAAAGGCATCACAGTGGGGGAGAGAGAAAGGCATCACAGTGAGGGACAGGAGAGAGAAAGGCATCACAGTGGGGGACAGGAGAGAGAAAGGCATCACAGTGGGGGACAGGAGAGAGAAAGGCATCACAGTGGGGTGAGAAGGCATCACAGTGGGGGAGAGAGAGAAAGGCATCACAGTGGGAGGGCATCACAGTGGTGGGGAGAGAGAAAGGCATCACAGTGGGGGACAGGAGAGAGAAAGGCATCACAGTGGGGGACAGGAGAGAGAAAGGCATCACAGTGGGGGAGAGAGAAAGGCATCACAGTGGGGGAGAGAGAAAGGCATCACAGTGGACAGGAGAGAGAAAGGCATCACAGTGGGAGAGAGTGAGAGAGAAAGGCATCACAGTGGGGGAGAGAAAGGCATCACAGTGGGGAGAGAGAAAGGCATCACAGTGGGGGGACAGAGAAAGGCATCACAGTGGGGGAGGGGGGGAGAGAGAAAGGCATCACAGTGGGGGAGAGAGAAGGCATCACAGTGGGGGAGAGAGAAAGGCATCACAGTGGGGGAGAGAGAAAGGCATCACAGTGGGGGACAGGAGAGAAAGGCATCACAGTCCCCCAGAGAGAAAGGCATCACAGTGGGGGACAGAGAGAGAAAGGCATCACAGTGGGGTAGGGGGAGAGAGAAAGGCATCACAGTGGGGGGGAGAAAGGCATCACAGTGGGGGACAGGAGGGAGAGAGAAAGGCATCACAGTGGGGGAGAGAGAAAGGCATCACAGTGGAAGGCATCACAGTGGGGAGAGAAAGGCATCAGTGGGGGGGGAGGACAGTCACAGTGGGGGGACAGGAGAGAGAAAGGCATCACAGTGGGGGCATCACAGTGGGGGCATCACAGAGAGAAAGGCATCACAGTGGGGGAGAGAGAAAGGCATCACAGGGAGGGGGAGAGAGAAAGGCATCACAGTGGGGACAGGAGAGAGAAAGGCATCACAGTGGGGGACAGAGAGAAAGGCATCACAGTGGGGGAGAAAGGCATCACAGTGGGGGAGTGGGAAGGCATCACAGTGGGGGAGAGAGAAAGGCATCACAGTGGGGGACAGAGAGAAAGGAGTGGGGGGGAGAGAAGAAAGGCATCACAGTGGGGGAGAGAGAAAGGCATCACAGTGGGAGGAAAGGGAGAAAGCATCACAGTGGGGAGAGAGAAAGGCATCACAGTGAGGGGGACAGGAGAGAGAAAGGCATCACAGTGGAGGGAGAGAAAGGCATCACAGTAGTGAGGGAGAGAGAAAGGCATCACAGTGGGGGACAGGAGAGAGAAAGGCATCACAGTGGGGTAGAGAGAAAGGTATCACAGTGGGAGGGAGGGGGAGCATCACAGTGGGGGAGAGAGAAAGGCATCACAGTGGGGGACAGGAGAGAGAAAGGCATCACAGTGAGAAAGGCATCACAGTGGGGAGAAAGGCATCACAGTGGAGGAAAGAGAAAGCAGGGGGCATCACAGTGGGGGGAGGGAAAGAGTGGGGAGAGAGAAAGGCATCACAGTGGGGAGAGAGAAAGAGAAGGGCATCACAGTGGGGGAGAGAGAAAGGCATCACAGTGGGGAGAGAGAAAGACATCACAGTGGAGAGAGAAAGGCATCACAGTGGGGGGAGAGAAAGGCATCACAGTGGGGGACAGGAGAGAAAGGCATCACAGTGACAGGAGAGGAGCATCACAGTGGGGGGAGAGAAAGGCATCACAGTGGGGGAGAGAGAAAGGCATCACAGTGGGGAGAGAGAAAAGGCATCACAGTGGGGGACAGAAGAGAGAAAGGCATCACAGTGGAGAGAGAAAGGCATCACAGTGGGGGAGAGAGAAAGGCATCACAGTGGGAGAGAGCATCACAGAGAAAGGCATCACAGTGGGGACAGAGAGAAAGGCATCACAGTGGGGGGAAAGGCATCACAGTGGGAGAGAGAAAGGCATCACAGTGGGGAGAGAGAGAAAGGCATCACAGTGGAGGGGAGAGAGAAAGGCATCACAGTGGGGAGAGAGAAAGGCATCACAGTGGGGAGAGAGAAAGGCATCACAGTGGGAGAGAGAAAGGCATCACAGTGGGGGGAGAGAGAAAGGCATCACAGTGGGGGAGAGAGAAAGGCATCACAGTGGGGAGAGAGGGGAGAGAGAAAGGCATCACAGTGGGGAGAGAGAAAGGCATCACAGTGGAGAGAGAAAGGCATCACAGTGGGGGGGGGAGAGAGAAAGGCATCACAGTGGGGGGAGAGAGAAAGGCATCACAGTGGGGGGGAGAGAGAAAGGCATCACAGTGGGGGAGAGAAAGAAAGGCATCACAGTGGGGGAGAGAGAGAAAGGCATCACAGTGGGGAGAGAGAAAGGCATCACATCACAGTGGGGGAGGGAGAAAGCATCACAAGAGGCATCACAGTGGGGACAGGAGAGAGAAAGGCATCACAGTGGGGGAGAGAGAAATGCATCACAGTGGGGGAGAGAGAAAGGCATCACAGTGGGGGAGGGGAGAGAGAAAGGCATCACAGTGGGGGAGGAGAAAGGCATCACAGTGGAGGGAGAGAGAAAGGCATCACAGAGAGAGAAAGGCATCACAGTGGGGGAGAGGAGAGAAAGGCATCACAGTGGGGGAGAGAGAAAGGCATCACAGTGGGGACAGAGAAAGGCATCACAGTGGGGAAAGGCAGGAGAAAGGCATCACAGTGGAGAGAGAAAGCATCACAGTGGGGGAGAGAGAAAGGCATCACAGTGGGGGAGAGAGAAAGGCATCACAGTGGGGGACAGGAGAGAAAGACATCACAGTGGGGGAGAAGAGGCATCACAGTGGGAGACAGGAGAGAGAAAGGCATCACAGTGGGGAGAGAGAAAGGCATCACAGTGGGGGACAGTGGGGGAGGAGAGAAAGGCATCACAGTGGGGGAGAGGAAAGACAGACAGTGGGGGCATCACAGTGGGGAGAGAGAAAGGCATCACAGTGGGGGAGAGAGAAAGGCATCACAGTGGGGGTAGGGAGAGAGAGAAAGGCACAGTGGGGGAGAGAAAGCATCACAGTGGGGAGAGAAAGGAGAGGGAGAAGAAAGGACAGTGGGGGAAGAGAGAAAGGCATCACAGTGGGGGAGAGAGAAAGGCATCACAGTGGGGAGGGGAGGAGCATCACAGTGGGGAGGAGAAAGCATCACAGTGGGGGAGAGGAGAGAAAGGCATCACAGTGGGGGGGAGGACAGGAGAGAGAAAGGCATCACAGTGAGGGGACAGGGGGAGAGAAAGGCATCACAGTGGGGAGAGAAAGGCATCACAGTGGGGAGAGAGAGAAAGGCATCACAGTGGGGGGGAGAGAAAGGCATCACAGTGGGGGGAGAGAAAGGCATCACAGTGGGGGCATCACAGGGAGGAGAGAAAAGGCATCACAGTGGGGGAGGAGAGAGAGAAAGGCATCACAGTGGGGGAGAGAAAGGCATCACAGTGGGGGAGAGAAAGGCATCACAGTGGGGAGAAAGGCATCACAGTGGGGGAGAAAGGCATCACAGTGGGGGAAGAGAGAAAGGCATCACTCTGGGGGAGAGAGAGAAAGGCATCACAGTGGGGGAGAGAGAAAGGCATCACAGTGGGGGAGAGAGAGAAAGGCATCACAGGAAAGGGGGAGAGAGAAAGGCATCACAGTGGGGGGACAGGAGAGAGAGAAAAGGCATCACAGTGGGGGAGAGAAGGCATCACAGTGGGAGAGAGAAAGGCATCACAGTGGGGGAGAGAGAAAGGCATCACAGTGGGGGAGAGAGAAAGGCATCACAGTGGGGGAGAGAGAAAGGCATCACAGTGGGGGAGAGAAAGGCATCACAGGGGGAGAGAGGGCATCACAGTGGGGAGGCATCACAGTGGGGGACACAGGGGAGAAAGGCATCACAGTGGGGGAGAGAGAAAGGCATCACAGTGGGACAGGAGAGAACAGGCATCACAGTGGAGGACAGGAGAGAAAGGCATCACAGTGGGAGAGAGGGCATCACAGTGGGGGAGAGAGAAAGGCATCACAGTGGGGGAGAGAGAAAGGCATCACAGTGGGGAGAGAGAAGGGCATCACAGTGGGGGAGAGAGAAAGGCATCACAGTGGGGAGAGAGAAAGGCATCACAGTGGGGGAGAGAAAGGCATCACAGTGGGGGACAGTGAGAGAGAAAAAGGCATCACAGTGGGAGAGAGAAATGCCATCACAGTGGGGGAGAGAGAAAGGCATCACAGTGGGGGAGAGAGGGGAGAGAGAAAGGCATCACAGTGAGAAAGGAGTGTAGAGAGAAAGGCATCACAGTGGGGGGAGAGAAACATCACAGGAGAGAAAGGCATCACAGTGGAGAAAGGGTGGGGAGAGAGAGAAAGGCATCACAGTGGGGGCATCACAGTGGGGAGAGAGAAAGGCATCACAGTGGGGAGAGAAAGGCATCACAGTGGGGAGAGAGAAAGGCATCACAGTGGGGGACAGGAGATGAAAGGCATCACAGTGGGGGGAGAGAAGAGAAAGACATCACAGTGGGGGAGAGAGAAAGGCATCACAGTGGGGGACAGAGAGAAAGGCATCACAGTGGGGGAGAGAGAAAGGCATCACAGTGGGGGACAGAGAGAGAAAGGCATCACAGTGGGGGAGAGAGAAAAATCACAGTGACAGAGAAAGAAAGGCATCACAGTGGGGGGAGAGAGGCATCAGAGAAAGGCATCACAGTGGGGGAGAGAGAAAGGCATCACAGTGGGGAGAGAGAAAGGCATCACAGTGGGAGGAGAGAAAGGCATCACAGTGGAGGACAGGAGAAAGGCATCACAGTGGGAGAGAGAAGGCATCACAGTGGGAGAGAGAAAGGCATCACAGTGGGGGAGAGAGAAAGGCATCACAGTGGAGGAAAGGCATCACAGAGTGATGCCATCACAGTGGGGAGAGAGAGAAAGGCATCACAGTGGGGGACAGGAGCCTTTCATCGAGACAGGAGTGGGGGACAGGAGAGAGAAAGGCATCACAAGTGGGGACAGGAGAGAGAAAGGCATCACAGTGGGGAGAGAGGGGGAGAGAGAAAGGCATCACAGGGGAGAGAGAAAGGCATCACAGTGTCCCCCACTGAGAGAAAGGCATCACAGTGGGAGTGGAGAGAGAAAGGCATCACAGTCCCATCAGAGAGAAAGGCATCACAGTGGGGATGAGAAAGGCATCACAGTGGAGGAGCCTTGGCAGTGGGAGAGAGAAAGGCACACTGGGGGGACTAGAGAGAAAGGCATCACAGTGGGGGGAGAGAGAAAGGGCATCACTCAGGAGAGAAAGGCATCACAGTGGGAGAGAGAGAAAGGCATCACAGTCCCCCAGAGAGAAAGGCATCTCAGTGGGGGGAGAGAGAAAGGCATCACAGTGGGGAGGAGATGCCTTTCATCACAGTGGGGAGAGAGAGGCATCTCAGTGGGGGAGAGAAAAGGCATCACTGTGATGCCTTTCTCTCATCCCCACTGTGATGGGACTCTCTCCCCCAGTGTGATGCCTTTCATCACTCTCCCCCCCAGGATGCCTTTCTCTCCCCCACTGTGATGCATCACAGTGATGCCTTTCTCTCTCCCCCACTGTGATGCCTTTCTCATCCCACTGGGATGCCCTTCTCTCCTCCCTCTCCCCCAGGGGAGCCTTTCTCATCCCCACTGTGATGCCTTTCTCTCCCTCTCCCCACTGTGATGCCTTTCCCTCTCCCCCACTGTGATACCTTTCTCTCTGTCCCCCCACTGTGATGCCATCTCTCTGTCCCCACTGTGAAGGCTTTCTCTCTCTGTCCCCACTGTGATGCCTTTCTCTCTCCCCACTGTGATGTCTTTCTCTCCCTGTCTCCCACTGTGATGCCTTTCTCTCTCTCCCACTGTGATGCCTTTCTCTCCCCCCCCACTGTGATGCCTTTCTCTCTCCCCCACTGTGATGCCTTTTCTCTCCTGTCCTGGGACTGTGATGCCTTTTCTCTCCTGTCCCCCACTGATGCCTTTCTCTCTCCCCCCACTGTGATGCCTTTCTCTCTCCTCCCCCACTGTGATGCCTTTCTCTCTCTCCCCCACTGTGATGCATTTCTCTCTCCCCCCACTGTGATGCCTTTCTCTCTCCCCACTGTGATGCCTTTCTCTCCCTCCCCCAGTGGGGATGCCTTTTCTCTCTCCCCACTGTGGGTCCCCCACTGTGATGCCTTTCTCAGTCCCCCACTGTGATGCCTTTCTCTCTCCTGTCCCCACTGTGATGCCTTTCTCTCTCCCCCAGGGTGATGCCTTTTCTCCCCCCACTGTGGGGAGACCCAACTGTGATGGCTTTCTCTCCCCCACTGTGATGAGTTCTCATCTCCCACTGTGATGCCTCTCTCTACCCCACTGTGATGCCTTTCTCTCTCTCCCCCACTGTGATGCCTCTTCTCTCCCACTGTGATGCCTTTCTCTCTCCCCCACTGTGATGCTTTCTCTCTCTCCCTCTGTGATGGCATCACAGTCCCCCACTGTGATGCCTTTCTCTCTCCTGTCCCCACTGTGATGCCTTTCTCTCTCCTGTCCCCCACAGGATGACTTTCTCATCCCCCCACTGTGATGCCTTTCTCTCTCTCCCCACTGTGATGCCTTACTCTCTCCCCACTGTGATGCCTTTCTCTCTCTCCCCCACTGTGATGCCTTTCCCTCTCCCCCACTGTGATGCCTTTTCTCTCCTGTCCCCCCTGTGATGCCCTTTCTCTCTCCACTGTGATGCCTTTCTCCCCCACTGTGATGCCTTTCTCTCTCCTGTCCCCACTGTGATGCCTTTCTCTCTCCCCACTGTGATGTCTTTCTCTCTCCCCCCACTGTGATGCCCTTTCTCTCTCCCCCCCTGTGATGCCTTTCTCTCTCTGTCCCCCACTGTGATGCCTTTCTCTCTCCTGTCTCGCACTGTGATGCCTTTTCTCTCTGTCCCTCACTGTGATGCCTTTCTCTCTCTGTCCCTCACTGTGATGCCTTTTCTCCTGTCCCCACTGTGATGCCTTTCTCTCTCCCCCACTGTGATGCCTTTCTCTCTCCCCCCTGTGATGCCTTTCCCTCCCCACTGTGATGCCTTTCTCTCTCTCCCGTCCCACTGTGATGCCTTTCTCTCTCCCCACTGTGATGCCTTTTCTCTCCTGTCCCCCACTGTGATGCCTTTCTCTCTCCCCCACTGTGATGCCTTTTCTCTCCTGTCCCCCACTGTGATGCCTTTCTCTCTCCTGTCTCCCAGTGATGCCTTTCTCTCTCCCCCCACTGTGATGCCTTTCTCTCTCTGTCCCCCACTGTGATGCCTTTCTCTCTCCCCACTGTGATGCCTTTCTCTCTCCCCCACTGTGATGCCTTTCTCTACCCCACTGTGATGCCTTTCTCTCTCTCCCACTGTGATGCCTTTCTCTCTACCCCACTGTGATGCCTTTCTCTCTCCCCCACTGTGATGCCTTTCTCTCTCCCCCACTGTGATGCCTTTCTCTTTCCTCTCTCCCACTGTGATGCCCCTTTCTCTCTCTCCCCACTGTGATGCCTTTCTCTCTCCTGTCTCCCACTGTGATGCCTTTCTCTCTCCCCACTGTGATGCCTTTCTCTCTCCTGTCTCCTCACTGTGATGCCTTTCTCTCTACCCCACTGTGATGCCTTTCTCTCTCCCCCCTGTGATGCCTTTCTCTCCTGTCCCCCACTGTGATGCCTTTCTCTCTCCCCACTGTGATGCCTTTCTCTCTCCCGTCCCCACTGTGATGCCTTTTCTCTCTCCCCACTGTGATGCCTTTCTCTCTCCTGTCCCCACTGTGATGCCTTTTCTCTCCCCCACTGCTGATGCCTTTCTCTCCTGTCCTCCACTGTGATGCCTTTCTCTCTCCCCCACTGTGATGCCTCTCTCTCCACTGTGATGCCTTTCTCTCCCCCACTTGATGCCTTTCTCTCTCCTGTCCCCCACTGTGATGCCTTTCTCTCTCCTCTCCCCACTGTGATGCCTTTCTCTCTCCCCCACTGTGATGCCTTTCTCTCTCCCCACTGTGATGCCTTTCTCTCTCCCCCACTGTGATGCCTTTCTCTCTCCCCCACTGTGATGCCTTTCTCTCTGCCCCACTGTGATGCCTTTCTCTCTCTCCCCCACTGTGATGCCTTTCTCTCTCTCTCCCACTGTGATGCCTTTCTCTCTCCCCACTGTGATGCCTTTCTCTCTCCCCACTGTGATGCCTTTTCTCTCCCACTGTGATGCCTTTTCTCCTCCCCACTGTGATCCCCACTGTGATGCCTTTCTCTCTCCCCCACTGTGATGCCTTTTCTCTCCCCCACTGTGATGCCTTTCTCTCTCCCCCACTGTGATGCCTTTCTCTCCCCCACTGTGATGCCTTTCTCTTTCCTCTCCTTTCTCCTCCCCACTGTGATGCCTTTCTCCCCCACTGCCTTTCTGTCTCCCACTGTGATGCCTTTCTCTCTCTGTCTCCCACTGTGATGCCTCTCTCCCCACTGTGATGCCTTTTCTCTCTCCCCACTGTGATGCCTTTCTCTCTCCTCCCCCACTGTGATGCCTTTCTCTCTCTCCCCCACTGTGATGCCTTTCTCTCTCCCCCCACTTGATGCCTTTCTCTCTCCCCCACTGTGATGCCTTTCTCTCTCCTGTCCCCACTGTGATGCCTTTCTCTCCTCCCCCACTGTGATGCCTTTCTCTCTCCCCCACTGTGATGCCTTTCTCTCCCCCCACTGTGATGCCTTTCTCTCTCCTGTCCCCACTGTCATGTCC
Organism: Oncorhynchus nerka; assembly: GCF_034236695.1. Taxonomy (NCBI): domain Eukaryota; kingdom Metazoa; phylum Chordata; class Actinopteri; order Salmoniformes; family Salmonidae; genus Oncorhynchus; species Oncorhynchus nerka. The sequence goes on from NC_088407.1 coordinate 94,023,214, forward strand.
CCCACTGTGATGCCTCTCTGTCCCCCACTGTGATGCCTTTCTCTCCCCCACTGTGATGCCTTTCTCCTCTCCCCCACTGTGATGCCTCTCCTGTCCCCACTGTGATGCCTTTCTCTCTCCCCCCACTGTGATGCCTTCCCCTCTGATCCCCCCACTGTGATGCCTTTCTCTCTCTCCTGTCTGTCCCCACTGTGATGCCTTTCTCTCCTGTCCCCACTGTGATGCCTTTCTCTCTACCCCCTGTGATGCCTTTCTCCCCCCACTGTGATGCCTTTCTCTCTCTGTCCCCCCTGTGATGCCTTTCTCTCTCCCCCACTGTGATGCCTTTCTCTCTCCCCCACTGTGATGCCTTTCTCTCTCCCCCACTGTGATGCCTTTCTCTCTCCCCCTGTGATGCCTCTCCCCCACTGTGATGCCTTTCTCTCTCCCCACTGTGATGCCTTTCTCTCTCCTCCCCCACTGTGATGCCTTTCTCTCTCCTGTCCCCACTGTGATGCCTTTCTCTCTCCTCTCTCCCCCCACTGTGATGCCTTTCTCTCTCCCCACTGTGATGCCTTTCTCTCTCTGTCCCCACTGTGAAGTGCCTTCTCTCTCCCCACTGTGATGCCTTTCTCTCTCCCCACTGTGATGCCTTTCTCTCCCTCCCACTGTGATGCCTTTCTCTCTCCCCACTGTGATGCCTTTCTCCTCTCTCTCCCCCACTGTGATGCCTTTCTCTCTCCCCACTGTGATGCCTTTCTCTCTCCCCCACTGTGATGCCTTTCTCTCTCCCCCACTGTGATGCCTTTCTCTCTCCCCACTGTGATGCCTTTCTCTCTCCTCCACTGTGATGCCTTTCTCCCCCACTGTGATGCCTTTCTCTCTCCTGTCCCCCACTGTGATGCCTTTTCTCTCCCTCCACTGTGATGCCTTTCTCTCCCCCACTGTGATGCCTTTCTCTCTCCCCTGCGCGTTCTCTCTCCCCACTGTGATGCCTTTCTCTCTACCCCACTGTGATGCCTTTCTCTCTCTTTCTCTCTCTCCCACTGTGATGCCTTTCTCTCTCCCCCCACTGTGATGCCTTTCTCTCTTGTGATGCCTTTCTCTCCCCCACTGTGATGCTTTTCTCTCCTGTCCCCACAGTGATGCCTTTCTCTCTCTGTCCCCACTGTGATGCCTTTTCTCTCCTGTCCCCCACTGTGATGCCTTTCTCTCTCTCCCCCCACTGTGATGCCTTTCTCTCCCCCCACTGTGATGCCTTTCTCTCTCCCCCACTGTGATGCCTTTCTCTCTCCCCCCACTGTGATGCCTTTCTCTCTGTCCACTGTGATGCCTTTCTCCTCTCCCCCACTGTGATGCCTTTTCTCTCCCCCACTGTGATGCCTTTCTCTCTCCCCCACTGTGATGCTTTTCTCTCCCACCTCCCCACTGTGATGCCTTCTCTCTCCCCCACTGTGATGTCTTTCTCTCCCCCATTGTGATGCCTTTCTCTCTCCCCACTGTGATGCCTTTCTCTCTCTGTCCCCACTGTGATGCCTTTCTCTCTCCTGTCCCCCACTGTGATGCCTTTCTCTCTCCTGTCCCTCACTGTGATGCCTTTTCTCTCTCCCCACTGTGATGATGCCTTTCTCTCTCCCCACTGTGATGCCTTTCTCTCTCCCCACTGTGATGCCTTTCTCTCTCCCCACTGTGATGCCTTTCTCTCTCCCCCACTGTGATGCCCTTTCTCTCTCTGTGATGCCTTTCTCTCCCCCACTGTGATGCCCTTTCTTTCTCTCTCCCCACTGTGATGCCTTTCTCTCTCCTGTCCCCCACTGTGATGCCTTTCTCTCTCCCCACTGTGATGCCTTTCTCTCCTGTCCCCACTGTGATGCCTTTCTCTCTCCACTGTGTCCCCCACTGTGATGCCTTCTCTCTCCCCCACTGATGTCTTTCTCCCTCTCCCCCACTGTGATGCCTTTCTCTCTCCCCCACTGTGATGCCCTTTCTGCCTTTCTCTCTCCTGTCCCCCACTGTGATGCCTTTCTCTCTCCCCACTGTGATGCCTTTCTCTCTCCCCCCACTGTGATGCCTTTCTCTCTCCCCACTGTGATGCCTTTCTCTCTCTCCCCACTGTGATGCCTCTCTCCCCACTGTGATGCCTTTCTGTCTCCCCACTGTGATGCCTTTCTCTCTCCCCCACTGTGATGCCTTTCTCTCCCCCACTGTGATGCCCTTTTCTCCTCTCCCCCACTGTGATGCCTTTCTCTCTCCCCCACTGTGATGCTCTCTCCCCACTGTGATCTCCTCTCCCCCACTGTGATGCCTTTCTCTCTCCTGTCCCCCACTGTGATGCCTTTCTCTCTCCCCCACTGTGATGCCTTTCTCTCTCCCCCCACTGTGATGCCCTTTCTCTCCTGTCCTTTCCCACTGTGATGCCCTCTTCTCTCCTGTCCCCCACTGTGATGCCTTCTCTCCCCACTGTGATGCCTTTCTCTCCCCCCCCACTGTGATGCCTTTCTCTCTCCCCACTGTGATGCCTTTCTCTCTCCCCCACTGTGATGCCTTTCTCTCTCTCCCCCACTGTGATGCCTTTCTCTCCTGTCCCCCACTGTGATGCCTTTCTCTACCCCACTGTGAGTGCCTTTCTCTCTCCTGTCCCACTGTGATGCCTTTCTCTCTCCTGTCCCCCACTGTGATGCCTTTCTCTCCCCACTGATGCCTTTCTCTCTCCCCCACTGTGATACCTTTCTCTCCCCTCCCTTCCACTGTGATGCCTTTCTCTCTCTGTCCCCCTGTGATGCCTTTCTCTCCTGTCCCCCAGTGCCTTTCTCTCTCTCCCCCACTGTGATGCCTTTCTCTCTCCCATCAGGATATGTCCCCCACTGTGATGCCTTTCTCTCTCTCCCCCACTGTGATACCTTTCTCTCTCCCCCACTGTGATGCCTTTCTCTCCCACTGTGATGCATTTCTCTCCCCATCTGGATGCCTTTCTCTCTCCCCACTGTGATGCCTTTCTCCTCTCCTCCACTGTGATGCCTTTCTCTCTCCCCACTGTGATGCCTTCTCCTGTCCCCATCTGTGATGCCTTTCTTTCTCTCTGTCCCCACTGTGATGCCTTTCTCCTGTCCCACTGATGCCTTTCTCTTCTCCCCACTGTGATGCCTTTCTCTCTCCCCCACTGTGATGCATTTCTCTCTCCCACTGTGATGCCTCTCTCTCCCCACTGTGATGCCTTTCTCTCCTGTCCCCCACTGTGATGCCTTTCTCTCTCCTGTCCCCCACTGTGATGCCTTTCTCTCTCCCCCACTGTGATGCCTTTCTCTCTCTCCCACTGTGATGCCTTTCTCTCTCCTGTCCCCCACTGTGATGCCTTCTCTCTCTGTCCCCACTGTGATGCCTCTTCTCCCCACTGTGATTTTCTCTCTCTCCCACTGTGATGCCCTTCTCTCCCTCTCCCATCAGATGCCTTTCTCTCTCCCCCACTGTGATGCCTTTCTCTCTCTCCCACTGTGATGCCTTTCTCTCTCTCCCCACTGTGATGCCTTTCTCTCTCCTGTCCTCCACTGTGATGCCTTTCTCTCTCCCCACTGTGATGCCTTTCTCTCCCCTCCACTGTGATGCCTTTCTCTCTCCCCCACTGTGATGCCTTTCTCCTGTCCCCACTGTGATGCCTTTCTCTCTCCCCCATTGTGATGCCTTTCTCTCTCCCACTGTGATGCCTTTCTCTCTCCCCCACTGTGATGCCTTTCTCTCTCCTGTCTCTCTCCCACTGTGATGCCTTTCTCTCTCCTGTCCTCCACTGTGATGCCTTTCTCTCTCCCCACTGTGATGCCTTTCTCTCCCCACTGTGATGCCTTTCTCTCTCCCCCACTGTGATGCCTTTCTCTCTCCCCACTGTGATGCCTTTCTCTCTCTCCCACTGTGATGCCTTTCTCTCTCCTCCTCTCTCCCTGTGATGCCTTTCTCTCTCTCCCACTGTGATACCTTTCTCTCTCTCCACTGTGATGCCTTTTCTCTCTCCCCACTGTGATGCCTTTCTCTCTCCTGTCCCCCACTGTGATGCCTTTTCTCTCCCCTGTCCCCACTGCTTGATGCCTTTCTCTCTCCCCCACTGTGATGCCTTTCTCTCTCCCCCCACTCAGATGCCTTTCTCTCCCAGTGATGCCTTTCTCTCCTGTCCCCACTGTGATGCCTTTCTCTCTCCCCCACTGTGATGCCTTTCTCTCTCCCCACTGTGATGCCTTTCTCTCTCCCCACTGCTGATGCCTTTCTCTCTTCTGTCCCCACCAGTGATGTTTTTTCTCTCTCTCCCACTGTGATAATTTTCTCTCTCCCCACTGTGATGCCTTTCTCTCCCACTGTGATGCCTTTCTCTCTCCTCCCCACTGTGATGCCTTTTCTCTCTCCCCCACTGTGATGCCTTTCTCTCTCTCCCCCACTGTGATGCCTTTCTCCTGTCCCCACTGTGATGCCTTTCTCTCTCCCCCACTGTGATGCCTTTCTCTCTCCCCACTGTGATGTCTTTCTCTTCCCCACTGTGATGCCCTTCTCTCTCTGTCCCCACTGTGATGCCTTTCTGCCTCCCCCACTGTGATGCCTTTCTCTCCTGTCCCCCACTGTGATGCCTTCCTCTCCCCACTGTGATGCCTTTCTCTCTCCTGTCCCCCCACTGTGATGCCTCTCTCTCCTGTCCCCCATCAGATGCCTTTCTCTCCTCCCCCCACTGTGATGTCCCCCACTCAGATGCCTTTCTCTCCCACTGTGATGTCTTTCTCCCACTGTGATGCCTTTCTCTCTCCCCCACTGTGATGCCTTTCTCTCTCCCCCACTGTGATGCCTTTCTCTCTCCCTCCCTGTTTCTTTCTCTACCCCACTGTGATGCCTTTCTCTCCTGTCCCCCACTGTGATGCCTTTCTCTCCTGTCCCCCACTGTGATGCCTTTCTCTCTCCCCCACCGTGATGCCTTTCTCTCCCCACTGTGATGCCTCTCTCTCTCCCCCACTGTGATACCCCCTTCCATCAGATCTCTCTCCCCCACTGTGATGCCTTCTCTCTCCTGTCCCCACTGTGATGCCTTTCTCTCTCCCCCACTGTGATGCCTTTCTCTCTCTGTCTCCCCACTGTGATGCCTTTCTCTCTCCCCACTGTGATGCCTTTCTCTCTCTGTCCCCACTGTGATGCCTTTCTCTCTCCCCCACTGTGTGCCTTTCTCTCTCCCCACTGTGATGCCTTTCTCTCCTGTCCTCCACTGTGATGCCTTTCTCCTCTCTCCCACTGTGATGCCTTTTCTCTCTCTCCCACTGTGATGCCTTTCTCTCTCTCCCACTGTGATGCCTTTCTCTCCCATCAGGATGCCTTTCTCTCCCCCACTGTGATGCCTCTCTCTCCCTCTCTCACTGTGATGCCTTTCTTCTCTCCCCCACTGTGATGCCTTTCTCTTCTCCCCCACTGTGATGCCTTTCTCCTGTCCCCACCAGATGCCTTTCTCTTCTCCTGTCCCCACTGTGATGCCTTTTCTCTCTCCCCCACTGTGATGTTTTCTCTCCCCCATCAGACAGTTTTTCTCCCCATCGATGCTCTTTCTTTCTCTCCCACTGTGATGCCTTCCTCCCCCAGTGTGTGATGGCTCTTCTCTCTTCTCCTTGTCCCCATCAGGATGCCTTTCTCTCTCCCCCACTGTGATGCCTTTCTCTCTCCCCCACTGTGATGCCTTTCTCTCTCCCCCACTGTGATGCCTTTCTCTCTCCCCCACTGTGATGCCTTTCTCTCTCCCCCACTGTGATGCCTTTCTCTCTCCCCCACTGTGATGCCTTTCTCTCTCTCCCACTGTGATGCCTTTCTCTCTCCCCCACTGTGATGCCTTTCTCTCTCTCCCACTGTGATGCCTTTCTCTCTCCCCCACTGTGATGCCTTTCTCTCTCTCCCACTGTGTTGCCTTTCTCTCTCTCCCACTGTAATGAGTCCTCTCTCCCACTGTGATGCCTTTCTCTATCCCCCACTGTGATTCCTTTCTCTCTCCCCCACTGTGATGCCTTTCTCTCTCCTCCACTGTGATGCCTTTCTCTCTCCCCCACTGTGATGCCTTTCTCTCTCCCACTGTGATGCCTTTCTCTCTCTCCCACTGTGATGCCTTTCTCTCTCCCCCACTGTGATGCCTTTCTCTCTCTCCCCACTGATAGCTTTCTCCTGTCCCCACCAGATGCTCTTTTCTCTTCTCTCCCTTCCTCTCCCATCAGGATGCTCTTTCTCTCCCTCATCAGATGCCTTTCTCTCCCCACTGTGATGCCTTTCTCTCTCCCACTGTGATGCCTTTCTCTCTCTCCCACTGTGATGCCTTTCTCTCTCTCCCACTGTGATGCCTTTCTCTCTCCTCTCCCCACTGTGATGCCTTTCTCTCTCCCTGTAATGCCTTTCTCTCTCTCCTGTGATGCCTTTCTCTCTCCCCCACTGTGATGCCTTTCTCCTCTCTCCCATCAGATGCCTTTTCTCCTCCTGTCTCGCACTGTGATGCCTTTCTCTCTCCCACTATGTGCCTCTTTTTCTCTCTCCTACTGTGATGCTCTTTCTCCTCCTGTCCTCATCAGGATGCCTTTCTCTCTCCCCCACTGCAGATGCTCCTTCTCCCCCCCACTGTGAGTGCCTTTCTCTCTCTCCCCATAGGATGCCTTTCTCTCCTCCTGTCTCGCACTGTGATGCCTTTCTCCCCCTCCCCACTATGATGCCTTTCTTCTCTTAGGATGTTTCTCTCTCTGTCCTCATCAGGATGCTTTTCTCTCCCCCCACTCTTGATCCTTCTCTCTCCCCACTGTGATGCCTTTCTCTCTCCCCCCACTGTGATGCCTTCTCTCTCCCCCACTGTGTGCCTTTCTCTCTCCCCCCACTGTGATGCCTTTTCTCTCTCCCCCACTGTGATGCCTTTCTCTCTCCCCACTGTGTGCCTTTCTCTCTCCCCCACTGTGATGCCTTTCTCTCCCCACTGTGATGCCTTCTCTCTCCCCACTGTGATGCCTTTTCTTCTCTCTCACTGTGATGCCTTTCTCTCCCCCCACTGTGATGCCTTTCTCTCCCCCCACTGTGATGCCTTTCTCTCTCCCCCCACTGTGATGCCTTCTCTCTCCTCTCCCCACTCAGGATGCCTTTCTCTCTCCTCCATCCCCCACTGGAGGCTCATTTTCTCTCTCCTCTCCCCACTGTGATGCCTTTCTCTCTCCTCTCCCCACTGTGATGCCTTTTCCCCCCCACTGTGATGCCTTTCTCCTGTCTCCCACTGTGATGCCTTTTCCCCCTCCTCCACTGTGATGCCCTTTTCCTGTCCCCCACAGATGCCTTTCTCTCTCCTCCACTCAGATGCCTTTTCTCTCTCCCCCACTGTGATGCCTTTCTCTCTCCTGTCTCCACTGTGATGCAGTTTTCTCCCCACTAGATGCCGTTTCTCTCCTCTCCCCACTGTGATGCCTTTTTCTCCCCCCACTGTGATGCCTTTCTTCTCCTGTCCCCCACTGTGATGCCTTCTCTCTCCTCTCCCCCACTGTGATGCCTTTCTCTCCCCCCACTGTGATGCCTTTCTCTCCCCCACTGTGATGCCTTTTCCCCCACTGTGATCTCTCCTCTCTCCCACTGTGATGCCTTTCTCTCTCCTGTCCCCCACTGTGATGCCTTTCTCTCCCACTGTGATGCCTTTCTCTCCCCCACTGTGATGCCTTTCTCTCTCCCCCACTGTGATGCCTTTCTCCCCATGTGATGCCTTTCTCTCCCCCACTGTGATGCCTTTCTCTCTCCACTGTGATGCCTTTCTCTCCCCACGGTAGATGCCTTTCTCCTCCCCACTGTGATGCCTTTCTCTCCTCCTATCCCCACTGTGATGCCTTTCTCTCTCCCCCACTGTGATGTCTTTCTCTCTCTCCCACTGTGATGCCTTTTCTCTCTCCCACTGTGATGCCTTTCTCTCCTGTCCCTCATCAGATGCCTTTCCTCTCTCTCCCACTATGATGCCTTTCTCTCCTACTGTGATGCCTTTCTCTCTCCTACTGTGATGCCTTCTCTCCCCCCACTGTGATGCCTTTTCTCTCTCCTACTGTGATGTCTTCTCTCTCCCCCACTGATGTTTCTCTCTCCCCCACTGTGAGTGCCTTTCTCTCTCCCCCACTGTGATGCTTCCTTTTCTCCTCCCCCACTGTGATGTTTTCTCTGTGATCTCTCCCCACTGTGATGCCTTTCTTTCTCCCCACTGTGATGCATTTCTCTCTCCCCCATGCTGTGCCTTTCTCTCTCTCCCACTGTGATGCCTTTCTCTCTCCCCCACTGTGATGCCTTCTCTCTCCTATCCCCCCTGTGATGCCTTTCTCTCTCTCCCACTGTGATGTCTTTCTCTCTCCCCCACTGTGATGCCTTTCTCTCTCCCACTGTGATGCCTTTCTCTCTCCCCCACTGTGATGCCTTTCTCTCTCCCCCACTGTGATGCCTTTCTCTCTCCTGTCCCTCACTGTGATGCCTTTCTCTCTCTCCCACTATGATGCCTTTCTCTCTCCTACTGTGATGCCTTTCTCTCTCCTACTGTGATGCCCTTCTCTCTCCCCCACTGTGATGCCTTTCTCTCTCCCCACTGTGATGCCTTTCTCTCTCCCCCACTGTGATGCCTTTCTCTCTCCCCCACTGTGATGCCTTTCTCTCTCCCCCACTGTGATGCCTTTCTCTCTCCCCCACTGTGATGCCTTTCTCTCTCCCCCACTGTGATGCCTTTCTCTCTCCCCCACTGTGATGCCTTTCTCTCTCTCCAATTTGATGCCTTTCTCTCTCCCCCACTGTGATGCCTTTCTCTCTCCCCCACTGTGATGCCTTTCTCTCTCCTGTCCCCCCTTTGTGATGCCTTTTCTCTCTCTCCTCTCCCACTGTGATGCCTTTCTCTCTCCCCACTGTGATGCCTTTCTCTCTCCCCCACTGTGATGCCTTTCTCTCTCCCCCACTGTGATGCTTTCCTTTCTCTCTCCCACTGCTGATGCCTTTCTTCTCTCCACTGTGATGCCTTTCTCTCTCCCCCACTGTGGCTGCCTTTTTCTCTCCCCCACTGTGATGCCTTTCTCTCTCCCCCACTGTGATGTCTTTCTCTCTCCCCCACTGTGATGCCTTTCTCTCTCCTGTCTCCCACTGTGATGCCTTTCTCTCCTGTCCCTCACTGTGATGCCTTTCTTCTTCCCACTGTGATGCCTTTCTCCTCTCCCCACTGTGATGCCTTCTCCTGTCCTCACTGTGATGCCTTCTTCCTCCTCCCCATCAGGACTCAACATCATGGCAGAACGCCTTGTCCCAGAGCGAACTGACTACCCTTTAAACTGCTGGAGTATTTCAATGGATTCAGAGTCTCAAAGGTTGGACTTATAATATTATATATAATAAAGGACTTTATAATTATCATGTAGATCCCCTGACCTATGGTACAAAAACCTACTGGAAATATTTACAACGTAATGTACAGATATGTAGTTTAGATCTGACAAAATGACATTATGTAAACACCAAAAAGATGCTGTCAGACTGCAAGAGTCCCTCTGACCCCCTTACCCTGACTGTTGCCCTCCTATCAGGTTATCTTCAGCCTGTAGATAGGCTGTTTGACCTCTGCTGTTGTCCCAGAAGCTCTGTCTGCGGAGCTGTGGCCCAGAGCTGGGTGCCAGCGTGGACGGGGATTGGAAACGCCTCTGGACGTACTGGTGGGAGTTGACATCCTGAGGTGGGAGCAGATAGACGGGACAGGTGAACCCGCTACCACTAACACAGACACGCATACATAACATTCACACTATACAATCACATTTAATCAATCAATCAAATGTATTTATATAGCCCTTGTACATCAGCTGAGATCTCAAAGTGTTGCACAGAAACCCAGCCTAAACCACCAACAGCAAGCAATGCAGGAACCTGGGAAGAAACCCAGAGAGGAGCCATGCTCTGCTCTGCTGGGGGAGATTATAACAGAACATGGCCAAGATGATCAAATGTTCATAAATGAGGCCATTAACCTGTCTAGGACTGGGGTTCCGCTATTGCAAACAGCCAGTGAAAGTGCAGGGCGCTAAATTCAAAACAACAAAATCTCATAATTAAAATTCTCACATACAAGTATTTTTACACCATTTTAAAGATAAATGTCTGTGTTAATCCACCACAGTGTCTGATATCAAAAGGATTTACAGCGAAAGCACCACAAACGATTATGTTAGGTCACCACCAAGCCACAGAAAAAACACAGCCATTTTTCCAGCCAAAGAGAGGAGTCACAAAAGCAGAAAAGAGATAAAATGAATCACTAACCTTGATGATCTTCATCAGATGACACTCATAGGACTTCATGTTACACAATACATGTATGTTTTGTTTGTTAAAATTCTGAGTTTACATTGACAGCTACATTCATTAGTTCTAAACATGCGGTGATATTGCAGAGAGCCACATCAATTTACAGAAATACTCATAATAAATATTGATAAAGATACGACTATTATACATGGAACTTTAGATACACTTCTCCTTAATGCAAACCGCTGTGTCAGATTTCAAAAACTTTGAGAAAGCAAACCATGCAATAATCTGAGTACAGCCTTTAGACAACAAAGCAGCCATAAAGATACCCTCCATATTGGATAGTCAACATTACTCAGAAATAGCATTTTTAAATATTCACTTATCTTTGATGATCTTCATCAGAATGTCCCAGGAATCCCAGTTCCACCATAAATGTTTGATTTTGTTCAATAATGTCCATCAGTTATGTCTAAATATCTTATTTTGTTAATTTGGCAAACAAATCCAAAAGTGCGTTCAGGTCACGCTGAACATCGATCAAAGTTCAAAAGGTTCGTTACAGCCCGTAGAAACATGCCAAACTAAGTATGAATCAATCTTTAGATGTTTTAACATAAAACTTAATTCATGTTCCAACGGACAATACCTTTGTCTGTACAAATGAAGTGGAACGTAGCTACCTTCCACGTGAGCGCCAAACCGGGGCTGTGGCACTCTGCCAGACGCCACCAACAGTCCTTCTACCCTGAGACAAGGCTGAGTATAGCCCCACACACCACTAGAGGGATAGCAAACAGTCCAACCTACTACCCTGAGACAAGGCTGAGTATAGCCCCACACATTCACTAGAGAGGATATCAACAGTCCAACCTACTACCCTGAGACAAGGCTGAGTATTTTACACCACTAGATGGATATCAACAGTCCAACCTACTCACCCTGAGACAAGGCTGAGTATAGCCCCACACCACTAGAGGGATATCAACAGTCCAACCTACTACCCTGAGACAAGGCTGAGATAGCCCCACACCACTAGAGGGATATCAACAGTCCAACCTACTACCCTGAGACAAGGCTGAGTATAGCCCCCCACACCACTAGAGGGATAGCAACAGTCCAACCTACAACCCTGAGACAAGGCTGAGTATAGCCCCACACTAGAGGGATATCAGCAGTCCAACCTACTACCCTGAGACAAGGCTGAGTATAGCCCCCACACACTAGAGGGATAGGCAACAGTCCAACCTACTAACCTGAGACAAGCTGAGTATAGCCCACGGAGATCTCCACCGCACAAACCCGAGGGGGCGCAAAACTAAATTGGAGAGATAGGTAGCAGCGAGCCCATGTAATGCTTTGTAGGTTGGCTGTGGAAGTCAGCCCCTAGCCTTAACAGGAAGTCAGTGTAGAGAGGCTAGCATTAGAGTAATATGATCAAATTTTGGGGTTCAAGTCAAGATTCTAGCAGCCGTGTTTAGCACTAACTGAAGTGTGTTAGTACTTTATCCGGGTAGCCGGAGAGTAGACATTGCAGTAGTCTGATCTAGAAGTGACAAAAAAGCATGGATTAGTTTTTCTGCATCATTACACACATGTACACATGGATTTTTGTATTGTAAATATGTGGTTGTAGAGTAGTGACCTGAGGGCACACAGCAATTGTTGTGAATTCTGTTGTAGAATGTGTCTCATGTTTTAATTGTGTTTTTAGAACTGCCTTAATTTTGGTAGCTGCTGCCTTGGAGACTATTGGGGGTCCATAATAAACCCCAGGAAGAGTAGCTGCTGCCTTGGCAGGAACACATGGGGATCCATAATAAACCCCAGGAAGAGTAGCTGCTGCCTTGGCAGGAACTAATGGGGATCCATAATAAACCCCAGGAAGAGTAGCTCCTGCCTTGGCAGGAACTAATGGAGGTCCATAATAAACCCCAGGAAGAGTAGCTGCTGCCTTGGCAGGAACAAATGGGGATCCATAATAAACCGCAGGAAGAGTAGCTCCTGCCTTGGCAGGAACTAATGGAGGTCCATAATAAACCCCAGGAAGAGTAGCTGCTGCCTTGTCAGGAACTATTGGGGATCCATAATAAACCCCAGGAAGAGTAGCTGCTGCCTTGGCAGGAACAAATGGGGATCCATAATAAACCCCAGGAAGAGTAGCGTCTGCCTTGGCAGGAACAAATGGGGATCCATAATAAATCCCAGGAAGAGTATCTGCTGCCTTGACCTTAGATAGGCAGGGCTGGATGGATATACTGTAGCTTTGTAACAGTTTGGGTCCAGGGTGTCTCCCCTTTGAAGAGGGGGATGACCGCTGCAGCTTACCAATCCTTGGGGATCTCAGACGATACGAAAGAGAGGTTGAACAGGCTGGTAATAGGGGTTACGACAATGGCGGCGGATAGTTTCAGAAATAGAGGTCCAGATTGTCAAGCCCAGCTGATTCGTGTGGGTCCAGGTTTTGCAGCTCTTTCAGAACATCTGCTGTCTGGATTTGGGTAAAGGTTCTTGTGTTACAGCAGTACTGTTCTCTTGGTTCTTGTGTTACAGCAGTACTGTTCACCTGGTTCTAGAGTGTTACAACAGTACTGTTCACCTGGTTCTAGAGTGTTACAGCAGTACTGTTCTCTTGGTTCTTGTGTTACAGCAGTACTGTTCACCTGGTTCTAGAGTGTTACATCAGTACTGTTCTCTTGGTTCTTGTGTTACAGCAGTACTGTTCACCTGGTTCTTGTGTTACAGCACTGCTGTTCTTTTGGTTCTACTTTTACAGCAGTACATTCTAATTCTAGCTTGTTTTAGCACTTATGTTCTCTTGGTTATAGTTTGCCACAGTACTGTTTCTGCTGATTCTAGGTGTTACTGCAGTAATGTACTGTTATTTTACAGTTATTGTGTTACAGCAGTTCTGTTCTCTTGGTTCTAATGTTCCCAGAAGTTATATTCTCTTGGATTCTAGTGCTACAGCAGTATTGTACTGTTATCTGGTTTATTGCACAACAGTACTTTTCACTTTGGTTTTCGAATCATAATATTACCTGTTCTCTTGGTTTTATCTTGTTTCAGCAGTAATGTGCTGTTGTTTTGAATTTGTGTGTTGCAACTTAGAACTCAGTCTCTGAATTTCAGTGTTACACAGTACTGTTCTTAGTTCTGCTTGCAGTTCTCTTAGTTCTCTTTGTTTCTAGGTTCTAGTGTTACAGCATTGCAGTTATCTTGTTCTATTTGCAGTCTCTGATTCTCTTAAGTTTCTTAGTGTTACAGCAGTACTGTTCTCTTGGTTCTAGTGTTACAGCAGTACTGTTCTATTTGTTCTAGTGTTACAGCAGTACTGTTCTCTTGGTTCTAGATTATTACAGCAGATAATGTTCTATTTGTTCTAGTGTTACAGCAGTACAGTTCTCTTGGTTCTTGCAGTAATGTTTTCTTGGTTCTAGTGTTCTTGTTTCTGGTTTTGTTACAGCAGTAATTGTTCTCTTTGTTCTAGTGTTACAGCAGTACACAGTTCTCCTTGGTTTTCTGGTGTTGCAGCAGTACCCAGTTCTATTGGTTCTTACGTGTTACAGCATTAATGTTCTCTTGGTTCTAGTGTTACATGTAATATTCTCTTAGTTAGTGTTGCAGCAGTACAGTTCTCCTTTTGGTTCTAGTATTGCAGCAGTACAATTCTATTAGTTCTAGTGTTTTGTAGTACTCAGTTCTCTTGGTTCTTGCGTGTTACAGCAGTACAGTTATCTTGGTTCTAGTGTTACAGCAGTACAGTTCTCTTGGTTCTAGTGTTACAGCAGTACAGTTCTCTTGGTTCTAGTGTTACAGCAGTACAGTTCTCTTGGTTCTTGCGTGTTACAGCAGTAATGTTCTCTTGGTTCTAGTGTTACAGCAGTACAGTTCTCTTGGTTCTTGCGTGTTACAGCAGTAATGTTCTCTTGGTTCTAGTGTTACAGAAGTACAGTTCTCTTGGTTTAACATTACAGCAGTAATGTACAGTTCTCTTGGTTCTAGTGTTACAGCAGTACAGTTGTCCTGGTTCTAGACTGTTACAGCAGTACAGATGTCCTGGTTCTAGACTGTTACAGCAGTACAGTTGTCCTGGTTCTAGACTGTTATAGCAATACAGATGTCCTGGTTCTAGACTGTTACAGCAGTACAGTTGTCCTGGTTCTAGACTGTTATAGCAGTACAGATGTCCTGGTTCTAGACTGTTACAGCAGTACAGTTGTCCTGGTTCTAGACTGTTATAGCAGTACAGATGTCCTGGTTCTAGACTGTTACAGCAGTACAGTTCTCATGGTTCTAGTTTTACAGCACTACTGTACTCTTTGTACTCTCTGAAGTATTTTCGTCTTTGTTCTAGTGTTACAGCAGTACTGTTCTATTTGTTCTAGATTATTACAGCAGTTCTGTTCTCTTAGTTCTTGCTTGTTTCTCTTTTGTTTCTAGCGTGTTAAAGCAGTACTGTTCTCATGGTTCCATCGTGTTACAGTAGTACTTTTCTCTTGGTTCTAAAAAATAAATAGTTACTTCACTTTTGGTTATTTTGTGTTCCTGTTCTCTTGGTTCTCTTGGTTCAGTACTTTTGTCTTGGTTCTACTGTTACAGCAGTACTGTTCTTTTAGTTCTAGCATGTTACAGCAGTAACGTTATCTTGGTTCTAGCATGTAACAGCAGTACTGTTCTCTTGGTTCTTGCATGTTACAGTAGTACTGTTCTCTTGATTCTAGCTTGTTACAGCAGTACTGCTATCTTGGTTATAGTTACCACAGTACTGTTCTCTTGGTTCTAGAGTGTTAGTGCAGTAATGTACTGTTATTTTGGTTATTGTGTTACAGCATTACAGTTATTTTGGTTCTAGCATGTTACAGCAGTACTGTTCTCATGGTTCCACAGTACTGTTCTCATGGTTCTTACAGTACTATTCTAGTGTATAAAAGCAGTAGTGTTCTCTTGGTTCTAGGGTGTTACAGCAGTACTGTTGTCTTGGTTCTAGATTATTACAGCAGTACTGTTCTTTTATTTCTAGCATATTACAGAAGTAATGGTCTCTTGGTTCTAGATCATTACATCAGTAATGTTCTCTTGGATCTAGGTCATTACAGCAGTAATGTTCTCTTGGTTCTAGAGTGTTACAACAGTAGTGTTCTTTTAGTTTTATTATTATTATTTTAATTATACCTTTATTTTACTAGGCAAGTCAGTTAAGAACAAATTCTTATTTTCAATGACGGCCTAGGAACAGTGGGTTAACTGCCTGTTCAGGGGCAGAACGACAGATTTGTACCTTGTCAGCTCGGGGATTCGAACTTGCAACCTTTCGGTTACTAGTCCAACGCTCTAACCACTAGGCTACCCTGCCGCCCGTTCTAGCATGTTACAGCAGTAATGTTCTCTTGGTTCTAGAGTGTTACAGCAGTAATGTTCTCTTGGTTCTAGAGTGTTCCAGCAGTAATGTTATCTTGGTTCTAGAGTGTTACAGCAGTAATGTTCTCTTGGTTCTAGAGTGTTACAGCAGTAATGTTCTCTTGGTTCTAGAGTGTTACAGCAGTAATGTTCTCTTGGTTCTAGAGTGTTACAGCAGTAATGTTCTCTTGGTTCTAGAGTGTTACAGCAGTAATGTTCTCTTGGTTCTAGAGTGTTACAGCAGTAATGTTCTCTTGGTTCTAGAGTGTTCCAGCAGTAATGTTCTCTTGGTTCTAGAGTGTTCCAGCAGTAATGTTCTCTTGGTTCTAGAGTGTTACAGCAGTAATGTTCTCTTGGTTCTAGAGTGTTCCAGCAGTAACGTTATCTTAGTTCAGTATGTTATAGCAGTAATGTTTTTACTTTTGTCTTGGCTCTAGCCTGTTACAGCAGTACTGATGTGGCCAACCTCTACCTGGCCAAGGGCAGCGCCAAGTCTCTTCATGACATGATCATCTACCAATCACAGACCATCTACCCTCTGTGGAACAACATGGTGCACGCTGTCAGGTGGCTAAACGACAATACAACACCAGATGCTGAATGAAGATGTACTCCCAACTGAATACTAACGTCATGTTCATCTACCTCACATAAACCGTTACATTGCATCAGTTTATCAGGGTTATGTTATAAGAGAAGAATCTACCTCACATAAACCGTTACATTGCATCAGTTTATCAGGGTTATGTGTTCATATGCTTCTCAGCTGACGGTCATTGTGTTTGATGTTTTACAGAGAAGGGAAGAACCAAAATGAAAAAACATTTGGCATCTCACCTGAAGACATCTTCCAAACCATCTACAGGTAGGTGGACTGTATCATCTTTATCAAGGAAGTAGAGGAATTATATAACTTCAAATATATCCTAGTGTGGGTTAGGTTGGGTTAGAGTTAGTATGGGTTAGGGTTATCAAATCAAATGACATTTTATTTGTCACATAAACATGGTTAGCAGATGTTAATGCGAGTGTAGCGAAATGCTTGTGCTGGAGGCGTGCATGGCCACGCGGGTGAACAGGGAGTACAGGAGAGGGTTGAGAACGCACCCTTGTGGGGCCCCAGTGTTGAGGATCAGCGGGGTGGAGATGTTGTTTTCTACCCTCACCACCTGGGGGCGGCCTGTCAGGAAGACCAGGACCCAGTTACACAGGGCGGGGTCGAGACCCAGGGTCTCGTGCTTGATGACGAGTTTGGAGGGTACTATGGTGTTAAATGCTGAGCTGTAGTCGATGAACAGCATTCGTACATAGGTATTCCTCTTGTCCAGGTGGGTTAGGGCAGTGTGATTTTATTGCGTCATCTGTGGACCTATTGGGGCGGTAAGCAAATTGGAGTGGGTTTAGGGTGTCAGGTAGGGTGGAGGTGATATGGTCCTTGACTAGTCTCTCAAAGCACTTCATGATGACAGAAGTGAGTGCTACAGGGCGATAGTCATTTAGCTCAGTTACCTTCACTTTCTTGGGAACAGGAACAATGGTGGCCCTCTTGAAGCATGTGGGAACAGCAGACTGGGATAAGGATTGATTGAATATGTCCGTAAACACACCAGCCAGATGGTCATGCTCTGAGGATGCGGCTGGGGATGCAGTCTGGGCCGGCAGCCCTATGAGGATTAACACGTTTAAATGTTTTACTCACGTTGACTGCAGTGAAGGAGAGCCCGCAGGTTTTGGTAGCGGGCCGTGTCAGCGGCACTGTATTGTCCTCAAAGCGAGCAAAGAAGTTGTTCAGTTTGTCTGGGAGCAAGACATAGTGGTTTCCGGTCACCTTGCCCTGACTAAAAGCAGTGGTTCACGCTTTCAGTTTTGCGCGAATGCTGCCATCAATCCACAGTTTCTGGTTGTGGAATGTTTTAATAGACGCTGTGGGTACAACATCACCGATGCACTTGCTAATAAACTCGCTCACCGAATCAGCGTATTCATCAATGTTATTGTTCGACGCTATGCGGAACATATCCCAGTCCACGTGTTTGACGCAATCTTGAGGCGTGGAATCCGATTGGTAGGACCATTGTTGAACAGACCAGAGCACGGGCGCTTTCTGGTTTTTGAGTCGTGGTCAGATTTCCCGAAAGGAGGCGGGGAGGGCTTTATATGCATCGCAGAACTTATAATAACAATGATCCAGGATTTTGCCAGCCCGGGTCGCGCATTCGATATGCTCATCAAATTTAGGGAGCCTTGTTTTCAGAATAGCCTTGTTAAAATCCCCAGCTACAATGAATGCAGCCTCAGGATGTGTGGTTTCCAGTTTACATAGAGTCAAATGAAGTTCTTTCAGGGCCGTCGATGTGTCTGCTTGGGGGGATGTACACAACTGTGATTATGGTCGAAGAGAATTCTCTTGGTTAACAATTTACCTCGAGGGATTTGGGGTTGGGTTTAGGGTTAACAATTTGACTTGAGGGGTTTGGGGTTGGGCTTAGGGTTAACAATTTACCTTGAGGGTTTAGTGTTTTTATCTGAGGGTTCTGTGCTCTGAAAGTCTCCCTCACTGCCAGTTCATTCTGTGTTACAGATAGAAGGAGATTAAACATTTATTCACTTCACTGGACATAAACATACGCACATAATACAATAGAATATTATGAATTCAGTTTTCCCCCTCAATAAATAATTGAATAGTTTGCATTAACTATAATTACATTTGGAAACATGTATTATATATTGCAACAGGTTCTTTTGAGAATGCAAGTATAGACAGTATCTATATAGATCTATAGTAGATTATCATTATAGTTCCAGACAGGGCCTCAGTCAGAGACAGTGTATATATAGATCTATAGTAGATTATGGTTCCAGACAGGGCCTCAGTCAGAGACAGTGTATATATAGATCTATAGTAGATTATCATTATGGTTTCAGACATAACACACAATGGAAGCTTTAGCTGTAGTCCAGACCACTGGTCCTCCTGGTAGTTTAACTACAATGTTAGCTGTAGTCCAGACCACTGGTCCTCCTGGTAGTTTAACTACAATGTTAGCTGTAGGCCAGAACACTGGTCCTCCTGGTAGTTTAACTACAATGTTAGCTGTAGTCCAGACCACTGGTCCTCCTGGTAGTTTAACTACAATGTTAGCTGTAGTCCAGACCACTGGTCCTCCTGGTAGTTTAACTACAATGTTAGCTGTAGGCCAGAACACTGGTTCTCCTGGTAGTTTAACTACAATGTTAGCTGTAGGCCAGAACACTGGTCCTCCTGGTAGTTTAACTACAATGTTAGCTGTAGGCCAGAACACTGGTCCTCCTGGTAGTTTAACTACAATGTTAGCTGTAGGCCAGAACACTGGTCCTCCTGGTAGTTTAACTACAATGTTAGCTGTAGGCCAGAACACTGGTCCTCCTGGTAGTTTAACTACAATGTTAGCTGTAGGCCAGAACACTGGTCCTCCTGGTAGTTTAACTACAATGTTAGCTGTAGGCCAGAACACTGGTCCTCCTGGTAGTTTAACTACAATGTTAGCTGGAGGCCAGAACACTGGTCCTCCTGGTAGTTTAACTACAATGTTAGCTGTAGGCCAGAACACTGGTCCTCCTGGTAGTTTAACTACAATGTTAGCTGTAGGTCAGAACACTGGTCCTCCTGGTAGTTTAAACATTCAGGAGCCTTACTGCTACTAGGACAAAGGATTGTTTGGCCTATTTCTATTGTCCCCCGGTACCCTGTAATGTCACCCTGAGGGGAGCAGCTCAAACCCCTGGTAAAGAGGATATTCTTGCAGTCCATCAGTACCTTGTGGGGTTTTGTGAAGGCAGCTGTCTACTGTTTCAGGTCAGAGGAGGAGATGCTGAAGTTTATGGGTCTGATGAACTCAACATGGATCCTGGATGGACCGGACATCGTCACAGCCTTCAACCTCTCCTGCTTTAAGGCCATGGTGGACCTTGGAGGTAGGTGACCCTAAACCTGACCCTGAACCTAGACCTGAACCTGAACCTAGCCATGAACCTAACCCTAACCCCATAACCCTAACCCTAACCCTAACACTAACCCAAACCCTAACCCCATAACCCTGACCCTAACCCTGACCCTAACCCTAACCCCATAACCCAAACCCTAACCCATAACCCTAACCTAACCCCATAACCCAAACCCTGACTCTAACCCCATAACCCTAACCCTCACCCTAACACTAACCCAAACCCTAACCTCATAACCCTATCCCTAACCCCATAACCCTAACCCAAACCCTGACCCTAACCCCATAACCCTCACCCAAACCCTAACCCCATAACCCAAACCCTAACCCCATAACACTAACCCCATAACCCTGACCCTAACCCACCTGACCCTAACCCTGAACCTAACCCTGACCATAACCCTGAACCTAACCCTAACCCCATAATCCTAACCCTAACCCCATAACCCTGACACTTACCCTAACCCTGAACCTAACCCTGAACCTGACCCTAATCCTGAACCTAACCCTGAACCTAACCCTAACCCCATAACCCTAACCCTAACCCACCTGACCCTGAACCTAACCCCATAACCCTAACACCCTAACCCTGAACCTGACCCTGAACCTAACCCTGACCCCAACCCTAACCTTGACCACAACCCTGACCCTAACCCTGACCCTAACCCCATGACCCTAACCCCATGACCCTAAACCTAACCCCATAACCCTAACCCTGACCCTAACCCCATAACCCTGACCCTAACCCCCTAACCATGAACCTGACCCCTAACCTGACCCTGAACCTAACCCTGACCCCAACACCGACCCCAACCCTAACCCTGACCCTGAACCTAACCCTGACCCCAACACCGACCCCAACCCTGACTCTAACCCTAACCCCATAACCCTAACCCTCACCCTAACACTAACCCAAACCCTAACCCTAACCCTAACCCCATAACCCTAACCCTCACCCTCACCCTAACACAAACCCTAACCCTAACCCCATAACCCTAACCCTGACCCTAACCCTAACCCCATAACCCTCACCCTAACCCAAACCCTAACCCCATCCCAAACCCTAACCCCATAACCCAAACCCTAACCCCATAACCCTAACCCCATAACCCTGACCCTAACCCACCTGACCCTAACCCTGAACCTAACCCTGACCATAACCCTGAACCTAACCCTAACCCCATAATCCTAACCCTAACCCCATAACCCTAACCCCATAACCCTAACCCACCTAACCCTGACCCTAACCCTGAACCTAACCAACCTAACCCTGACCCTAACCCTGAACCTAACCCTGAACCTGACCCTAACCCCTGACCCCCAATCATGAACCCAACCATGAACCCAACCCTGAACCTAACCCTAACCCCATAACCCTAACCCTAACCCTAACCCACCTTGACCCTGAACCTAACCCCACAACTCTAACACCACAACCCCAACCCCTGACCTGATCCTTGAACCCAACTCCTGACCCCAACCCTAACCCTGACCACAACCCCGACCCCAATCCCATGACCCTGGGTCCTAACCCTAACCTCTGTGAACCCAACCCCAACCCTAACCCACCTGACCCTGGAATCCTAACTCCTGCTAACCCCAACTCCCAACACCCTAACCCTGAACCTGAACTCAACCCTGACCCCAACCCTAACCCTGGACCCTAACCCCAACCCTGACCCTAACCCCATGACCCTAACCCAAGGACCCTAACCCCATGACCCTAACCCCACATGACCCCAACCCCATGACCCTAAACCTAAACTCTAGCTAACCCTAACCCTGACCCCAACCCTGCCACCCCAACCCCATAACCCTGACCCTAACCCCAACCATGAACCTGACCCTAACCTGACCACCTGAACCCAACCCCAACACCAGCCCAACCCTAACCCTGAACCTAACCCTGACCCCAACCCCAACCCTGGCTAACCCCAACCCCATAACCCTAACCCCACCCTAACACTAACTCCTAACCCCATAACCCCTAACCTCACCCTCACCCCCTAACACTAACCTGTAAACCCTAACCCTAACCCTAACCCCATAACCCTAACCCAAACCCAGACCCAGACCCTAACCCCATAACCTCACCCTAACACTAACCCAAACCCTAACCCCATAACCCAACCCTAACCCATAACCCTAACCCCATACCCTAACCCCAACCTGACCTAACCCACCTGACCCCAACCTGAACCTAACCTGACCATAACCCTGACCATAACCCTGAACCTAACCCTAACCCCATAATCTAACCCCAACCCCATAACCCTAACCCACCTAACCCCTGACCCTAACCCTGAACCTAACCAACCTAACCCTGACCCTAACCCTGAACCTAACCCTGAACCTGACCCTAACCCTGACCCTAATCAAGAACCTAACCATGGCCTAACCCTGAACCTAACCTAACCCCATAACCCTAACCCTAACCCACCTGACCTGAACCTAACCCATAACCCTAACACCATAACCTAACCTGACCTAGACCCACACCCACAGTTACAACCCTGACCCTAACCCCATAACCCTAACCCCATAACCCTGACCTAACCCCATAACCCTAACCCCATAACCCGACCCTAACCTGAACCTAACCCTGACCCTAACCCTGACCCTAACCCTGACCTAACCCTGACCCTAACCTAACCCCATAACCCTAACCCCATAACCCTAACCCACCTGACCCTGAACCTAACCTGACCCTAACCCCTGACCTAACCCTGACCCTAACCCTGACCCTGAACTAACCCTGACCCTGACCCTAACCCTGACCCTAACCCTGACCCTAACCCTGACCTTGACCCTGACCCTAACCCTGAACCTGTCCCTGACCCTAACCCTGACCCAACCTTGACCCTGACCCCAACCCTGACCCTAACCCTAAACCTGACCTTGAACCTGAACCTGACCCTAATCCCAACCCTAACCTGACCCTAAACCTGACCTTGAACCTAACCCCAACCCTAACCCTGACCCTGAACCTGACCCTAACCCCAACCATAACCCTAACCTAACCTGAACCTGACCCCAACCCTGAACCTGACCCCTAACCCTGAACCTAACCCTGAACCTGAACCTAACCCCAACAACAACCCCAACCCTAACCCTGACCCTTGGTGGAAGGTAAATTGATTATTTTCCATTTATAAGTAAGGTTATTATAATCTAAGTTTTTATGCAGCACTCACAAAAAAACAAAATTACATAATTTAAAAAACATAATGATAGTAATATGTTTTACCTATTAGTTGTCATGGATATTCAGTTGTCATACTGATATTGCGTTGTGGTGGTGATAATGTGTTGTGGTGATATTGTGTGGTGGTGATATTGTGCGGTGGTGGTGATATTGTGTGGTGGTGGTGGTGGTGATATTGTGTGGTGGTGGTGATATTGTGTGGTGGTGGTGATATTGTGTGGTGGTGGTGATATTGTGTGGTGGTGGTGATATGTGTGGTGGTGTGATATTGTGTGGTGGTGGTGATATTTGTGTGGTGGTGGTGATATTGTGTGGTGGTGGTGATATTGTGTGGTTGTGGTGATATGGTGTTGGTGTTGGTGATATTGTGTGGTGGTGGTGATATTGTGCGGTGGTGGTGATATTGTGCGGTGTTGGTGATGTGTGCGGTGTTGGTGATATTGTGTGGTGTTGTGATATTGTGTGGTGGTGGTGATATTGTGTGGTGGTGGTGATGTGTGTGGTGGTGGTGTGTGTGTGCGGTGGTGGTGATAATGTGCGGTGTTGGTGATGTGTGGTGGTGGTGGTGGTGATGTGTGTGGTGGTGGTGATATTGTGTGGTGGTGGTGATATTGTGCGGTGGTGGTGATATTGTGCGGTGTTGGTGATATTGTGTGGTGGTGGTGATGTGTGGTGGTGGTGATATTATGTGGTGGTGGTGATGTATGTGGTGGTGGTGATATTATGTGGTGATATTGTGCGGTGGTGGTGATATTGTGCGGTGTTGGTGATATTGTGTGGTGGTGGTGATATTGTGTGGTGGTGGTGATATTATGTGGTGGTGGTGATATTATGTGGTGGTGGTGATATTATGTGGTGGTGGTGATATTGTGTGGTGGTGGTGGTGGTGATATTGTGTGGTGGTGGTGATATTGTGTGGTGGTGGTGATATTGTGCGGTGGTGGTGATATTGTGCGGTGGTGGTGATATTGTGTGGTGGTGGTGATATTGTGTGGTGGTGGTGATATTGTGCGGTGGTGGTGATATTGTGCGGTGTTGGTGATATTGTGTGGTGGTGGTGATATTGTGCGGTGGTGGTGATATTGTGCGGTGTTGGTGATATTGTGTGTGGTGGTGGTGGTGGTGATATTGTGTGGTGGTGGTGATATTGTGTGGTGGTGGTGATATTGTGCGGTGGTGGTGATATTGTGCGGTGTTGGTGATATTGTGTGGTGGTGGTGATATTGTGTGGTGGTGGTGATATTATGTGGTGGTGGTGATATTATGTGGTGGTGGTGATATTATGTGGTGGTGGTGATATTGTGTGGTGGTGGTGGTGGTGATATTGTGTGGTGGTGGTGATATTGTGTGGTGGTGGTGATATTGTGCGGTGGTGGTGATATTGTGCGGTGGTGGTGATATTGTGTGGTGGTGGTGATATTGATGTGGTGGTGGTGATATTGTGCGGTGGTGGTGATATTGTGTGGTGTTGGTGATATTGTGTGGTGGTGGTGATATTGTGCGGTGGTGGTGATATTGTGCGGTGTTGGTGATATTGTGTGGTGGTGGTGGTGGTGATATTGTGTGGTGGTGGTGATATTGTGTGGTGGTGGTGATATTGTGCGGTGGTGGTGATATTGTGCGGTGTTGGTGATATTGTGTGGTGGTGGTGATATTGTGTGGTGGTGGTGATATTGTGTGGTGGTGGTGATATTGTGCGGTGTTGGTGATATTGTGTGGTGGTGGTGATATTGTGTGGTGGTGTTGTTGGCCTGTTGCAGGTTGTTCGGGGGCTCTGGCCAGGGAGCTGTCCAAGGCCTACCCCTCCTCCTCTGTCACTGTGCTGGACCTTCCTACAGTCATCCAGACAGCCAGACAGCACTTCTCTGAACAGGATGATACCATTGTGTTTCAGGAGGGTGAGCATCGTTAACCCTCCTAACCTCAACACCTCAGATGATCAGTCTGTATAAATGAATGATGGTGTTTTGTAGGAGACTTCTTTGGTGGAGACATCCCTCCAGCTGATCTGTACATATTGGCCAGAATCCTCCATGACTGGAAGGAAGAGAAATGTGTTCAGCTGCTGAAGAAGATCCATGCATGTTGTCAACCAGGTGAGTGTTTTATGTTGTCAACCAGGTGAGTGTTTTATGTTGTCAACCAGGTGAGTGATCTATGTTGTCAACCAGGTGAGTGTTCTATGTTGTCAACCAGGTGAGTGTTTTATGTTGTCAACCAGGTGAGTGTTCTATGTTGTCAACCAGGTGAGTGTTCTATGTTGTCAACCAGGTGAGTGTTCTATGTTGTCAACCAGGTGAGTGTTCTATGTTGTCAACCAGGTGAGTGATCTATGTTGTCAACCAGGTGAGTGTTTTATGTTGTCAACCAGGTGAGTGTTTTATGTTGTCAACCAGGTGAGTGTTTTATGTTGTCAACCAGGTGAGTGTTTTATGTTGTCAACCAGGTGAGTGTTCTATGTTGTCAACCAGGTGAGTGTTTTATGTTGTCAACCAGGTGAGTGTTTTATGTTGTCAACCAGGTGAGTGTTTTATGTTGTCAACCAGGTGAGTGTTTTATGTTGTCAACCAGGTGAGTGTTTTATGTTGTCAACCAGGTGAGTGTTTTATGTTGTCAACCAGGTGAGTGTTCTATGTTGTCAACCAGGTGAGTGTTTTATGTTGTCAACCAGGTGAGTTCCATGTTCAAATAAAATAAAATTCATATCAAATTGTATTGGTCACATACACATGGTTAGCAGATGTTATTGGTCACATACACATGGTTAGCAGATGTTATTGGTCACATACACATGGTCAGCAGATGTTATTGGTCACATACACATGGTTAGCAGATGTTGTGCGAGTGTAGCGAAATGCTTGTGCTTCTAGTTCCGACAATGCAGTAATAACCAACAAGTAATCTAACTAACAATTCCAAAACTACTGTCTTATACACAGTGTAAGGGGATAAGGAATATGTACATAAGGATATATGAATGAGTGATGGTACAGAGCAGGCATACAGTAGATGGTATCGAGTACAGTATATACATATGAGATGAGTATGTAAACAAAGTAAACAAAGTGGCATAGTTAAAGTGGCTAGTGACATAAGAATGCAGTCGATGATATAGAGTACAGTATATACATATGCATATGAGATGAATAATGTAGGGTAAGTAACATTATATAAGGTAGCATTGTTTAAAGTGGCTAGTGATATATTTACATCATTTCCCATCAATTCCCATTATTAAAGTGGCTGGAGTTGGGTCAGTGTCAATGACAGTGTGTTGGCAGCAGCCACTCAATGTTAGTGGTGGCTGTTTAACAGTCTGATGGCCTTGAGATAGAAGCTGTTTTTCAGTCTCTCGGTCCCAGCTTTGATGCACCTGTACTGACCTCGCCTTCTGGATGATGGCGGGTGAACAGGCAGTGGTTAGTAGTTGATGTCCTTGATGATCTTTATGGCCTTCCCCTGTAACATCGGGTGGTGTAGGTGTCCTGGAGGCCGGTAGTTTGCCCCCGGTGATGTTTGTGCAGCCTCACTACCCTCTGGAGAGCCTTACGGTTGAGGCGGAGCAGTTGCCGTGCCACGAGCGGTGATACAGCCCGCCAGGATGCTCTGATTGTGCATCTGTAGAGTTTGTGAGTGCTTTTGGTGACAAACGAATTTGGCACAGAAGCCTCCTGAGGTTCCCGAGAGGGAAGAAGCTGCTGCGCCTTCTTCCATGACAGCTGTCAGTGTGGTGGACCAATTCAGTTTGTCTGTTGATGTGTACGCAGAGGAACTTAAAACTTGCTACCTTCTCCACTACTGATCCATTCGATGTGGATAGGGGGTGTTCCCTCTGCTGTTTCCTGAAGTCCACAATCATCTCCTTAGTTTTGTTGACATTGAGTGTGAGGTTATTTTCCTGACACCACACTCCGAGGACCCTCACCTCCTCCCTGTAGGCCGTCTCAGTCGTTGTTGGTAATCAAGCCTACCACTGTTGTGTCGTCTGCAAACTTGATGATTGAGTTGGAGGCGTGCATGGCCACCAGTCGTGGGTGAACAGGGAGTACAGGAGAGGGCTCAGAACTCACCTTGTGGGGCCCCAGTGTTGAGGATCAGCTGGGAGGAGATGTTGTTGCCTACCCTCACCACCTGTGGGCGGTCCGTCAGGAAGTCCAGGACCCAGTTGCACAGGGCGGGTTGAGGCCCAGGGTCTCCAGCTTGATGATGAACTTGGAGGGTACTATGGTGTTGAATGCTGAGCTGTAGTCAATGAACAGCATTCTCACATAGGTATTCCTCTTGTCCAGGTGGGTTAGGGCAGTGTGCAGTGTGGTTGAGATTGCATCGTCTGTGGACCTATTTGGGCAGGTATGCAAACTGGAGTGGGTCTAGGGTGTCTGGTAGGGTGGAGGTGATATGGTCTTGACTAGTCTCTCAAAGCACTTCATGATGACGGAAGTGAGTGCTACGTGGCGGATGTTTAGCTCAGTTATCTTTGCCTTCTTGTGAACAGGAACAATGGTGGCCCTCTTGAAGCATGTGGGGACAGCAGACTGGGATGAGGGATTGATTGAATATGTCCGTAAACACACCAGCCAGCTGGTCTGTGCATGCTCTGAGGACGCAGCTAGGTATGCCATCTGGGCCAGCAGCCTTGCG